>NC_080796.1:10708501-10996001 GCF_028018385.1 Neofelis nebulosa | reverse complement strand
GAATTTTAACTTGAACGTTCTGATAGCTATATAAGTAAATTATATCACATACTTCTCTTAAAATATTTTAATGAGACTATTCACTGCTTATAGCTGATCTTTCATTCTTTTTTTAACTTTTTTTTTTTTAATTTTTAATGTTTATTTATTTTTGAGAGAGAGACACGCACAGAGTGCAAGTGGAGGAGGGGCAGAGAGAGAGAGATATACACACAGAATCTGAAGCAGGATCCGGGCTCTGAGCTGTCAGCACAGAGCCCGACGCAGAGCTTGAATCCATGAACCACAAGGTCATGACCTGAGCCGAAGTCACTTAACCAACTGAGCATCCAGGTGCCCCTTATTCTGTTTTTAAATTTTTTTTAATATTTATTTATTTTTGACAGAGAGACAGAGTGCAAGTGGGGGAGGGGCAGAGAGAGAGGGAGACACAGAATCCGAAACAGGCTCCAGGCTCCGAGCAAGTGGTCAGCACAGAGCCTGATGTGGGGCTCGAACTCATGAACCGTGAGATCATGACCTGAGCCGAAGTCGGATGCTTAACCGACTGAGCCACGCAGGCGCCCCTACAGCTGTTCTTTCTCATGAAGCAGGCCGACCTCCTGTGAATTTTATCCTATTCAGATAAATGGAACACTGACATCCAGGTTCCACTGGACTCACGCAGCCCAGATTTCCTTAGACTTCCTCTGAGAACAGTGGCAACTATTCAGGTCAGAAAGCAGCTTTCATTGGCCCCAACCCATACCTGCAATGTGAAACCTTTAGCTTACGTGAACTGGCTTTCCACCCATATATTTTCCAAATGGATGCCCATCACGTGCCTAGTCTGTCAGGGGCAATACTGCTTCACATAGGCCCCCTGTGGGCCACCATCCCGTCTTTCTTGCTTCTCGTTGGGCACTGCCCCCAGAGTTCTGGAGCCACCATGGTGCCAGCCTTGGATAAGCAGGACGGCCCGGGGAAGGAGGCATCGCTCCCGTGTGTTACTCTGTGTCAGAAGCCTTCCAAAATGGTGCCGTTTGTGCCTCAGGGCTCTCCAGTGTCTAATAAAGAATTCTGTGAGCGAACAGTTAGATTAACCTTGTCCACTCCCAGTTGGTTACAGTTTTAGGACCTCCACCCACAGGCAGTTTTAGGTTAAGCAAGGCACACACCCACATCACGTGTATACCGGCTGGATCACAGAGGCTGGCCCTTCAGCTGGCAACGGGTGGTTCTCCGCGGGGTCCTTCCCCGAGCTCCCCCGATGAGGGAACTCTCCATCTCTCACATGGCTAAATGCCCAGTGCTTCCAGAAGCTCCTCTAACACACGTGCCAGAAATAGGGGCTGGTTTTGCCGGTGCTTTATTATACAAGCCAGAGCCCCTGTCACTGAAGGAGGTTTGCCCCATTTTGCACCCCGCTCCCCAGCGTCCCACAGTGAGACCTGCTCACACTGTTTGCGGGACAAATGGCGTCATGCCCAAACCACAGCAACTTCACGTTATTCCTTTTGAAAATGCATTAGGATAGCTTGGTCTGTACCAAGCTGTTGGTTCTTCTGTGGCACCAGGATCCAGATCGTTCATGCCTTGAGAGGTTGGCACCCTTGAGGGGAACATTGCTGAGTGAAGGCCGTTCCTGCAGAGCAGACGGCTTCCCCAAAGAGGAGGCGCGAAAAGTCTCCTCCCAAAAGCGTGCAGGTCTGTGAAGCAGTCGTGAGAAGGGAGTCAGCAACACCCTTACAAATAAATAAACTCGAGGGAAGTGCTTTTCCCCTGTGGATGTATGTATTTCAATCTGTCAACTCAACAGTGTCAAGAAGGCATGTCCTTGGGACCTAGAAGACAGAGGCATGAGAATTGCCCTCACCCAGTGGGGCTGGTGTCCTCTGCTCAACCCTCTTTCTAATGGGGTGAAAACAAAAACAAAGACAAAAACACAGATGTGGTCCACATTGGGCCATGGATGCTGATGTCTTGGGACCCTGGTCCCCAATACTTAGGCTGGCCTCAGGAGGTCACTCACTAGCGACCCATTAGGTGACAGTAAGAAAGGATGTTCACAGACCAGTAGGATGTAAATAGGAAGGAGGCAGGGTCAGTGGGAGAGAGAGTGGAAAATTCCATTTGAGTGTCCAGACTCGGCCCAAATTCACGATTTTAATCTGCCTCTTCTCTTCCTTTCTGTTCGTGCTACCTTTTCACTCTCCTCTCTCCTCCTGGTGGCCAGTGGGTAAATGCAGGGGTCTGGGGCCTGGGGGCAGAGCTGGGAGGTCAGAACCCTTGGAGCTGGCCTGAGACCTAGCAACTCTTGCCCAGCGGGTCAAGCTGTCTGCCTGAGGCTCTACAACACATTCTGGCAGGTTACAGGTAAAGTGGATAGAAAGTGGGATGCTTTCCGGAATGCAGTGTGGCTCCAGGGTCATATCCTTAAGAATGTGAGTGATGGGGCAACTGGGAGGATCTGTCGGTTGAGCGTCCAACTCTAATTTCAGCTGAGGTCAGAATCCCAGGGTCGTGGGATTGAGCCCCGCTTCTGGCCCCATGCTGAGCATGGAGTGTTGCACTCTCTTGCTCTCTCTCTCTCTCTAAAAAACAGAATGCGAGGGTTGCCAACGTGGGTTTTTTTTATTTTGGGCATTTAAATGTTCACTGTTACCTTGATCTGGGTCTCTGACACCCACCTGAATTCCGTGTGCGTGGTCTCCATTCTTCAATACCGATGGTGTGTCACTTAAAGGAAAACACTGTCGTGTTTCTGGAGGAAAGCAGGCCTACATGCGGCAGCGTGGGTAGCCGTGTGCCTGTGTTTCTGGTGTGTATGTCTGCTGTGAGTCTTGCCGCCCACAGGGCTCTCTCTCTCTTGCAGATTGTCCCGGAGCTTAATTAGTCTTCTGGATTAACTAAGCTCCTTTCTTTCCACGCTTCATTAAGAACTGACATGAGGGAAAAGGCATAGTCTCTTCTTGCTTGATTCTGAGCCCTCTCGATGTGGGTGCTGAAGGGCCCCCATGCACGTTACCAGTGGACACCTGTGGTGTCTCTCTCACGGGAAGCAGGGCGTGAAAGAAGGTCGTCCTGTGGTGCTGTCGTCAGGCTGCCCGACGTGGTGAGTCAGAGCTGGCCGTCTCTGTCTCCTTCAGAAGGACATGGTTCACAGATGCCCCACTTTCTGCCTCCAGGGTTCCTCCCCACCTTTCTGGAAAAGGAGTATATTTAACACTGCTCAGGACAGGCATGGCCTTTTTCTTGTGAAATTCTCGGGCTGACACTGCAGCGTGATGTGGGTATCGTATTTCATCAGAGGACCTGTACCCCTCACCAGTTGGGAGGGTTGCCTCTCCGGAGGGTCAACGAATAATGAGCTATGGATTCTGGACCACCCTTTCAGAAAGGAATTCAGAGTTGTGTTGGGTGTTTTAGGGACCTCAACAAATAAACACCACATAGGGGAATCCCAGCCAAGGAGACAGACGGTGCTGTCACTGTGGAGGTGTGGGAGTCACAGTGACTGGGGACGCCCCTCAGGCTGGAGGGCGCTTTCCTTATTGTGTGTAGTATTAGATGTCCTTGTGTCATTGGCTTTAACGATGATGTCACAATGCACTTTACCCGCGTGTGTCCCTCACTGGATACAGTGTGACCTCGCACCTGTATGGTACCCGACGTGCTCGGTACCGTGTCTCCTGAACGGGCCGCTGCAGATAACGGGCCCAGCCTCACAGCCCCTTCAGAAGGACGGGCTCTGCTTCTGGATGAAATGGGAGGTGATCCGGGCAGTTGCCCATAATGTGTCCCGGTGCTCGAGTGAGCCTATAGCTCGGGATTTGTCCCTCGCCGGTTTCCATCATGCTGACTTCCGCTCTCCCCTTGCGAAACATCTCAACTAAAAGAGAGACAACGCAGAATGTCCACTCAGGAAGAGATCGTTGAATAGTAAGGAAATCGTGACCCACCTTCACGCTCAGCTTGCTGACTCTTTGGTGCCGTGTCTGGGATGAGACCGTGTTATGTTGTTACTCTAGAATACAGGTCAAAAATAACACCCTTTTTTCTGTAAAGGAGCAGAGAGTAAACATTTGTGGCTTGATGGGCCACTCGGGCTCCATCGCCACTACTCGACTCTGCTGTTGCAGCACGAGAACAGCGAGAGGCAATATGTTAACAAACAGGTATGGCTGTGTTCCGATAAAACTTTATTTACAAAAACAGGTGGTGGGCTGGATTTGGCCTTCAGGCCCTGCCCTAGAGGACCACCTGCTCATCATGCTCTTTTTGAATTATTACCATTAGTTCACTCTCCCATTCTTTTGTCTAATAAAGGGTCGGTTTATTTTTTAAAGGAAGACATTGTTCCAAAACCCATTTTAAAAGGTGTGTGCAGGGGCGCCTGGGTGGCTCAGTCAGTTAAGCCTCCGACTTCAGCTCAGGTCATGATCTCGCAGTTCGTGGGTTCGAGCCCCGCGTCGGGATCTGTGCTGACAGCTCGGAGCCTGGAGCCTGCTTCGGATTCTGTGTCTCCCTCTCTCTTTCTGCCTCTCCCCTGCTTGTGCTCTGTCTCTGTCTCTCTCTCAAAAATAAATAACCATTGAAAAGAAATAGAAATAAAATAAAAGATGTATGCAGGGTGGGGCGGGAAGGAGGTGAATATGTGTGCCGGGCACATGGGGGCTTGGAAGACTGGCCCAGGCCTTCCCCAGACTGCAGTCGGCTCCTGCCCCCACCCACGCCATCCTGCACAGCAAGGACCCCTCCCACATGGCCCCTAAGTCCCCCATCCAGCCTGGAGCTGGGCCTTGGGGGCCACTGGCCCTGCACCTGTGCGTTTCCCTTCCTCCTGCCTCAGCTGTAACACAGAGACGAAAACTGAGTCCATGCTGACTCTTGCCCTGGAAACTCTTTTGAATCTTTTTATTTTCTTACCCCAGCCACCAAGTTAAATCTGCAGTTTTCAGCCTTTAGTACCCTGCCCCTTCTTTCACCTTCCCTCCCCAGCTTAACTGTCTTTGTTCCAAGTTAAAAGATCATCACGAGGCAGAAGAGAACCCAAGCTTTATAGCCACCATTTTTCATTCCCATAAGGATATGTTTTAGAGTCTAGAGAGGCCCGTGTGAAAGAGTCTTGCCAGCAGTTTTACTGGCTTTCCTCGAGGAGAGCTAAAACGCCGGTTGCCAAGCAACGTGCCCCGGCTTCTTCCGACAGTGTGGACTTGGGGAAAAAAATCATCCTACAATTGACTGGTGAAGGGGGAGCCGGGTGGAAATGCACAGGGCAGACAGTGCGATGTAACCATGTTCTGCCTGCTCCTCCTGGCCCCTCTTCCTGAGGACGGACACGCGGTCACACGCCCGAGGGAGCGTGCCCTCAGCAGAGCACGGCGGTTAGCAGGCATTCACACCAGGGGACTTCGTGGGACACGTGATCCTCATCAGTTGCAGGTTCCGTGTTTACAAATCACATTCAAACTCAGCTCGAGTGGCGCCTTTGCTGTCGTTTGCGGACGTGCACAGCGGCCCAAACGTGGGTGGCTTGATGTGCCGTCCCCAGCTGAGATGGGACAAGCCAGCCCTCTGCCTCCTCGTCTCGCCTCTCTTCTTGTAAACAAGGCTCCTCTTCAGAGTCCTGTTTGGTGCCACGTTGTTTGTATCTGTGTGCTTTTTGTTGGTGGTTTCACTGCCGAAAAGGCCCCCAAGCACAGTGCTGTGGGGGTGGCCCGGCGTTCGTTGGTGCCAGAAGGCAGTGACGTGCCTTACGGAGAAAATATGTATCTTCGAGAAGCCTCGTTCAGGTATGAGTTGTAGTGCCGTTTGGCATGAATTCAGTGTTAACGAGTCAACAATCTGGTACATCCAGAAAGAGGAAGAGGGAATTCACTGACCTGTGCATCAGGCTGCTTCAGAAAGAGTAAGGTAACATCTAAAATGCGTGATGAAACTACAGATAAATGGCTCTCTTTATGGATTCATAAGATGAATGATCAAATTAAAAACAAAAACAAAAAAACATCAGGGTGCCTGGGTGAACCCCTTGGTTGAGCGTCCGACTTTGGCTCAGGTCATGATCTCACCGCTAGTGAGTTTGAGCCCCGCGTCGGGCTCTGTGCTGACAGCTCAGAGCCTGGAGCCTGCTTCAGAGTCTGTGTCTCCCTCTCTCTCTGCCCCTCCCCTGCTCATGCTCTGTCTCTGCCTCTCTCTCTCCCTCAAAAATAAAAACATGAAAAATAAATAAATAATTTTAAAATTTCAAAAAAAAAAAAAAAAAGCATAGTGGACAATATTGTGAGGCTAAAAAAGCCAAAGAAATTTATGTTCTTATTACCTAGGGTCAGAAAAATAGACCCTCAGCTAGTGTTTTGTTCTAAAGAAATAGTGCACATAGTTCATCATTTGTAAGGAATGTGTATTAAATCAGGTGTTCTAAACAGAAACACGTGAAACGAGGTTATGTATCGATCGATTCATTGACGGGAAACTGACCAGTGGCCCCGAGGAACCGTTCCCATCTGGACTCACTGCTTCAGGGTTCACAGAGACTTAATAGACCACAACCACCTCGGACAGTAAGAATTGACTGCAGCGGTCACGACTTCGCCCTGATGGGATGTGTCTTCCACTCGAAGACACAGTGAAGACAAAACCCCAGACTCAGGCAGGTGCAGGGTCTCCGCGAAGAGTGTGTGCCGGGGGTGGGACCCGACCGCCCGTCTGGCTGTCAGCTCTGGTGGCATCCGTGACCTGCCTGCTGGACACATTTTGAAGGCAGATGAGTGTTTGCAGCGAGGCCTCGATCCTTCTGCACACCCTCTTCCCTGTCTCAGTCTGTTGAGGCCGCTCTGACAAAATAACCACAGATGGAGGGCCTCAAACAGCAGACATGTATGTCTCAGAGCTTTGAAGGCTGGAGGTTCAACAAGGTGTTAGCAGGTCTGGTGTCCGGTGAGGCAGCTTCCTGGTTCATAGACGGCTCTGGTGACAGCCTCCGATGGCGGAAGGAGCGAGCGAACTCCCCTGGAAGTCCCCCTTATAAGAGCGCTGTTCTCGTCGATGACAGCACTGCCCTTGTGACTGGTCACCTCCCGAAGGCCCCCCCTCCCGATGGCATCACTTTGGGGGTTAGCGTGCTTGCATTCAGTCCACAACATTCTCCTTCCGCGACTTTCATCACTAAGGATTTCAGCTGAAGGAAAACCCTGATGCGTTTTTTTTAATTGCCCTGGAACTGAGCCAGAGTGAGCTCGGCGTCCCGAACTGACACCTTAATTGGTTCCAGATGGAAAAGGCAAACTCTGGCTCTCACCCCGCAGTCTTCCTCCCCGAAGGCCCCATGCAGGTCACGTGTGAAAGGGTTTCCCCGTTTCCAAGGCCTGATCTCTGCTGACGGCAGCCTGCCTCTCACACTGGGTCTGCCGAGCTGGACGGTCCCTCTCCAGGGAGCTCTGCGGGGGGTGGCAGGCTGACAGCCTGGTGGGGACACGGACGTGAGGACGAGCCCCCGGAACCTGGCATTCTGAACACAACGCACAGCTATGCACACAGGGCACGGGAGACGCAGAGGCTGCCTCTGCCTTCGGGATCAGGGAAGCTTCCAGAGGTGAAATGACATCTGGCAGCAGTTGAGAGGAGAGGGCTGATGATGACGTAAGCAGAAGCCTTTTAAGAGCGAGGCAGGGAGACTGTTGGGACACGTGCAGGAATGGAAACACATGCACCATCGCTCCAGGTCAGTTTTGGAAGAGCCTGCAACCACCATCTGTAAAGTCCTGAGCCTCATTATCACCACTCAGGGCCCTGGCCCCACACGGCACCTGCAGAGTCCCCAGAGGAGGCCTTTCTAGAAAGGTCTGCGTTCTGTGGCTGACGGATTGAGTGCTCGGGCCCGTGTCTGTTTCTCCACTCGTAATCGGGAACGCAGACACCTTCTCCTGCATTGCCGCCACGTGCAGGCACGAGAGGAAGAGACAGATGGTGATAAAGTGCTTGCCACTCTCGCAAACAAACTGGGTACGTTGCAGACACACGGATCTAACACGCAGGTTCGTGGCTGGCAAACCACTTTGCCTTGCAGGGACCGCTCGCGCGCAGATACTTGCAAAGAAGGGCTGTGTGTGCACGCGGCCTGCCGAATCAGTCACAGAGCCGTCTTCTCCCTTCCTCCAGTTCCTATCCCCAGGTCCCGTCGTGCACAGCGCCTGGTGGGCGCACACAGACGCACGGGCGTACCCAGGAGCGGGACACAAGTGCCAAGGGAGGTGTGTCACATGGATTCCATCCTTGGGGTTAGAAGCCCTTGCTCGGCTGCCCGCTACAAACAGCCGTGTGCTAGAAAATGATGTTAATTAGTACGCCCTTTTTTTTAAAAATGGGGGGGAAAAAAAACCCTGCTGCCCACAACAAAAAAGCCACGAGGAGGCCCGCGGTCCTACCTTGACAGCCAACGTGAAGCATGACCCACTAATGCAGCCTTAATTCACTTTGTTTGGCAGAGAGAGCAAACTCACCATGCTGCTGCGAGAGTCCCTGGGGAACGTGAACTGTCGCACCACCATGATCGCGCACATCTCGGCGGCCGCCGGCAACTACGCAGAGACCCTGTCCACCATCCAGATCGCCTCGAGAGTCTTGAGGATGAAGAAAAAGAAGACGAAGGTAGGGAGCTCCCAGGGGGTGCAGCGGGTGTAGATGCTTTGGGAGCCCTAGCCTGGAGCCGAGCCGGTATTCCTAATTCCCGAGCACCGGGGCGGGGGTGGGGGGGCAGGCGATGCTGACGATGGTCGGGGGTGGGGGGGGAGGATGATGAAGTCCGTGCCCCCTAGCCCCGCCAGCTGCTAGTCATCCAGCCTGGACCCCTAACTGGGAGCACTAGGCCCACGTCAGGCATCTGGGTAGGACGGGAAACACTCCGTGTCTCCCTCCCTGCCCTGGTCCCACGTAGATGGAGACCCTGTCCTGCGACTGCCTGAGCCCATCTTTGGATTAGTGCTTTGCTCACGTGGTGCTACTTCTCCCACATTTCCAGGAATCATTTATGGGCTCCTGGGCTTTGCCACGTTAATACAGTGGTTTCTGGTGGATGCGAGGAGCCTGGCAGAAACTACCAGCCTTGCTTTCTCGGGCAGAGGCAAAGCCAGGACCCTGGTGGCATGACCAGAATGTGGCAGAAAGCCATCACAACTGTGGTCACCAGGCCAGCTGGTGAAGCGGGAAGCTTTTTCCTTTTTGTGTCTTTCTGTGTATGGGGGTGAGTGGGGAGGGGGGGTAAAAAACGGGCTTTTACAACCTGTGTGACACAGGGTACCACAGACGGCTGGGGTATGCCACGGTAGTGACCTGTCTGCCCTCAGGAGGTCACCCGGGGCCCGGGCTGGTCACCTGTCCTGAGCAGGCTCTGTTCCCCAGCGTGCCACATGGGCCGTTCTCACTAGAGGCCACGGTGTGGCAAGCTGGGGCACGCTGGCCTGATGCACCACGAGGAACAGCCTGACGCAGGGAGGGGGACCGGGGTGGCCTGGGGGGCCTGTTCGGAGCCGCTGTGGGCTCGCCGGGAGGCCTGCCCCCGCTAACCTCCCCGTTCTCATCTTCAGTACACGTCAAGCTCATCCGGTGGGGAGAGCTCCTGCGAGGAAGGCAGGATGCGAAGGCCCACCCAGCTGAGACCCTTCCACGCCAGGGCCGCGGGGGACCCGGACTTCCCCATCCCCCCGCTGCCCAGTGACCCCGACTACTCCTCGAGCAGCGAGCAGTCCTGCGACACGGTCATCTACATCGGGCCCAATGGCACGGCCCTCTCCGACAAAGAGCTCACTGACAACGAGGGCCCCCCAGACTTTGTCCCCATCGTGCCCGCCCTGCAGAAGGCACGGGGCGACGGCCGGCCCCCAGAGGCCGGAGGGGCTGCGGCCGGCAAGTCGGAAAGGGACTGTCTGAAGTGCAACACGTTTGCCGAGCTGCAGGAGAGGCTGGACTGTATCGATGGCAGCGAGGAGCCCAGTCAGTTTCCTTTCGAAGAGCTGCCGGTCCAGTTTGGGGCCCAGCAAGCGGGCAAGGGTCCCCCGTTAAGCCAGGCGGCTGGGGCCAACCCACTCTGTGAGTCTGAGAAGGAAGAGGCCGGGTCCGACGGGCAGCTGACTGACAGAGAAGGCACCGACCCTCCCGCCTCCAAGATGCAGAGGAATCACTCGCCTGGCCCCACCCCGGCTCTGCCCGGCAGCCCCAGCCCTGCCTCGCCCAGGAGCATCCCGGGCAGCGGCGGCGGCCAGCACGCTGCTTCCCAGCTCACGCAGAGCCCCAGCCTCCAGAGCAGCCGAGAAAGCCTGAACTCCTGTGGCTTCGTGGAAGGCAAGCCCAGGCCGATGGGGTCCCCGCGGCTGGGCATCGCCAGCCTGTCCAAGACCTCCGAGTACAAGCCGGCCAGCTCTCCCTCCCAGAGGTGCAAAGTCTACACCCAGAAGGGTGTCCTGCCCTCTCCTGCCCCCCTGCCTCCCTTGAGCAAGGACGCCTGCACGGTATCCAGCGAGTCCCTGCTGCAGCCTGAGGTGCGAACCCCCCCAGTTGGAATGAGCCCCCAGGTTCTGAAGAAGTCCATGTCCGCTGGGAGCCAAGGGTTCCCCGAAAGCCCGGTCGATGACGAGCACCAGGGGGCCACCTCTCCAGACCCCAAGAAGGAGGTCCTGAGCACCACGACGGTGACGGTGCAGCAGCCCCTGGAGCTGAACGGCGAGGACGAACTGGTGTTCACGCTGGTGGAGGAGCTGACCATCAGCGGCGTCCTGGACGGCGGCCGCCCCACCAGCATCATCAGCTTCAACAGCGACTGCTCCGTGCAGGCCCTGGCCTCGGGCTCCCGGCCCGTCAGCATCATCGGCAGCATCAGCGAGGATCTCGAGTGCTACTCCAGCGTGGCCCCCGTGTCCGAGGTCAGCATCACGCAGTTCCTGCCCCTCCCAAAGCTGACCCTGGACGAGAAGGCCCGCGAGGCCGGGAGCCAACGTTCCTCCATCAGCTCCTGGCTGAGCGAGGTGAGCGCCGGCAGCGATGGCGAGCAGTCCTGCCACAGTTTCATCGCCCAGACGTGCTTCGGGCACGGGGAGGCCATGGCCGATCCTCCGGCCTCGGAGCTGGGCGGCGGCATCCAGAGCAGCCCCGTGGTGTGCCGGCAGAAGCCCGAGGCGGGCCCCGACGGTTTGCTCATCCTGTCTGACGTGGGGGAGGACTCTTTCGACAAGGCGACCCCCATCCAGGGCTGCAAGATATCCACGCTGGGCAAGGCCATGGTCACCATCTCCAACACAGCAGACCTGAGCAGCTGCGAAGGGTACATCCCCATGAAGACCAACATCACAGTCTACCCCTGCATTGCCGTGAGCCCCCGGCCCGTCCAAGGGCCCGAGGCGTCCATTGCCCCCGGGGTGAGCTCAGCGCCCAGAGCAGCCCAGCCCCAGGACAGCCGGGAAACCGGTGCGAAGACAGAGATGAGATTTGAGGACCCTTGGCTAAAACGGGAAGAGGAGGTAAAGAAAGAGAGCGCCTATCCCGGTGAAGAAGGGGCCGGGTGTGAGGCCGCCACAGGCCCCCCCGCAAAGCCTGAGGCCAGAGCAGAGCAGGACAGGAAGGCCAGCCCTGGGGACAGGCTGAGCAGCAGCAGCGGTGAGGTGTCTGCTTCCCCCGGGAGCGACAACCTCAGGAGGGTTGCGGATGGCTGTGAGATGGCCCTGCCCGGTGTGGCCGCCCAGAGCCCCGTGCACCCCAACAGAGGCCTGAAGTCCAGCAGCCTTCCCAGGGCTTTCCAGAAGGCCAGCCGGCAGGAGGAGCCGGGCAGTCCGTTCTACCACTGCGCCGCAGAGACCAACGGGCTGGGCAGCGCCCAGGGCGCGTCGCCCTGCAAGGCGGCCTTGGAGAGGAAGGCGGCGTCGCCCAAGCACTGTATGCTGGCCCGGCCCAAAGGGACGCCCCCTCTGCCGCCCGTCCGCAAGTCCAGCCTGGACCAGAAGAACCGGGCCAGCCCCCAGCACAGCGCCTGCAGCAGCGGCACCAGCAGCCCGTCGCACCCCCCGGCGCCCCTCCTGGCCCCGTTCCCGGATGAGGCCGGCGGCCAGGCCAAGGAGGCCAGCAGCAGCAGCCGGCTGTTCAGCGCCAAGCTGGAGCAGCTGGCCAGCAGGACCAACTCCCTCGGCAGGGCCACCGTCAGCCACTACGAGTGCCTGTCGCTGGAGAGGGCCGAGAGCCTGTGCGCGGGGAGCTGGCGGGCGCACGCGGGCAAGGACAGCACGATGCCCCGCGCGGGGAGGAGCCCGGGCCGCGGGGGCGCCGGGGCCTCGCCCACCGCCCTGGGCCCCGCGCCGCCTCCCGCCGCCGCCGGCACCCCCGGCGCCGTCGCGTCGCCCAAGGCCGGCACGTGCAAGATCTCGGCGGTGAGCAAGCTCCTGCTGGCCAGCCCGAAGGCGCGCAGCCTGGCCACCGCCACCACCAAGACGCTCAGCTTCTCCACCAAGTCCCTGCCGCAGGCGGTGGGCCAGAGCCCGGGGCTGGCGGCCAGCGCCAAGCCCACGTCCTGGTCCACGCAGTCCCTCAGCCGCAGCCGGGGCGCCGGGCCCGCCGGCAAGCCGCCGCCGCGCGCCGTCAACGGGCGCATCTCCGAGCTGCTGCAGGGCGGCGCGGGCGGGCGCGCGGGGGGCGACGAGCGGCCGGCCGCGCCCCCGCTGCCCTCGCCCTACAGCAAGGTGACGCCGCCGCGCCGGCCGCACCGCTGCAGCAGCGGCCACGGCAGCGACAACAGCAGCGTGCTGAGCGGCGAGCTGCCGCCCGCCATGGGCAAGACGGCCCTGTTCTACCACAGCGGCGGCAGCAGCGGCTACGAGAGCGTGCCGCGCGACAGCGAGGCCACCGGCAGCGCGTCCTCCGCGCACGACTCCACGAGCGACAACAGCAGCTCCGTGGGCGGCCGCTGCCGCAGCCTCAAGGCCCCGAAGAAGCGCTCCAACTCAGGTAGGCACCGGGCGGGCGCGGGCAGGACCCCGGGCCCCCCTTCCTGCCTCCCCCCCCCACCCCCCACGCCCCGCCCCCCGCCCCCACTGACCGCCTGCGCCCTCAGGCCTCCACGGGGCCACGGCCGCGTTAGGTGTCGCTGTGGGAACCCACTGCCAGACGTTGGCGCACCGGGGGCATCCAGCCCGTGGGCACCTGCTTGCGCGGCCCTCCAGAGTCCCCGAGACCCAGGCTTGTCTGCTCTGGGAGCGACGGTGCCGCCGCTCAGGGCTTTCGGAGGGGTCAGGTCAGAGCCACCAGCCTCATGGCCTGGCAGCTACAGACACCAAAACTTGGGGCTGGTGGCCTGAGACCCTGGCAGCCGCTCCCCGGAAGCAGGATGAAGCGCACTGATCTCCTTGGCCGCGCGATGGGGAGGCCCTTCCTCTGTCCCCCCCACCCCCACCCCCAGACACACTCGTGGACAGTCGTGTGTATACAGCCACCATGGGGCCTGAACACACGCACAGTACACCTGCACAACACACACACACACACACACACACTGCACCAGCATGGCACACCCAAGCACCCCGGTGCCCCAAGTGCATGCTTTCTGAGCAAGTCTTTGCATCTCCAGGAATCTCCCATCAAAAGCAAGTAAATAGTGCAAAGGATATGACATGGTGGTAAAACCCCCTGACTTGTTAATTGGAGTTTGGAGTGACAAGTGACAGGACGTTATGATGGATGAGAAGAAGAGGACCCAGGTCAGAGAGGGTGGCCCTCGTAGCCATGGGGTAGGTGAGGTGAAAGGTCAGCCGGGAGAGACTGGGCGGAGAGACAGGAGGCAGAAGGAACTGAGGACGACTCGAGCTACTTCAGAATTCTCTGTGATTGAGCTCCGCTCTTCAGTGGCTTCCACAGAAGTTACCTCTACTTGTTCTCTAGCATAAGAACGCGCTTTCAACGAGGCCACCTCGTAAAGAGCCCCGCGTGCAACTCTGTGCCTCAGTTAAAGTGAGAGTGGCATGGTCCTGCCCTCCTAGCCGGCCCTTTGCCGTACTGAGCCCTCCTGTGGGACCCCAGGCTCCCTGGGAGCCCTCAGAAGCCGTTGTGCCACAGAATATTGGTGGCACCAGCAGGTTTGGAATTAAAATATGGGGGGAGTCCTCCAAGTGGGGTCTCCTCTGTCCTGTAGCTGCTCCGGCAACAGCTTTTTCTCTCAACCATGGGGGGCGGGGGGTTGCTTTTTCCCTCCTCCCAACGTAGGCAAGCACAAGCTCTAGAATGTTCCAACCCAAATGTAAGGCGCATCATAAAGCATCTGTCTGCCTCAAATCGAAGAAATCAGCCTCATAGTTCTAGATGCTGTGGTGTCGCTCTCCCCACCTGCCCACCCCCTCACAGACCACAGTGTGTGAGCGTATTGTGCTGCGAACACGTCCAGGGCTCACGGCTGTCCGCCATCTTTATTTCCCGGGCGGCGTGTGCTTCAGGCTCAGACCCACTCTGGCGATGCCCCACCCCAGGCCCTCGGCACTCTGCGCCTCATCAGGGACCTGGGAGCGGTGCCCGTGCGAGACAAGTGCAGAAAGAAAAGCCACTCGGTAATAACATGACAGCTGCTGTGTCCTCTTTTCATGGCCGTGAGCGTGAAAACATACTGATGTTAGTCACTAAAAATAGAAAGAAAGTTCATCCGAGCCAGACTGTTTGCAGGGGGGCGGAGGGAGGAGAAGATCTGCTGGCCTTCCCAGTACTTGGTTGACAAACCTTGTTGCTACAATCTACCCAGACTTCATTCTTCACGGTCCACACCGTTGTGACGCAGCCTGTGCGCTCATATGTGTTTGCCCGTTAGAATGCTTTCCCGCACCCTCATCTAGAGCCTTCCGTCTTCCGGTCCCTTTTGTTCTTTGAGCATCTTTTTTTCCCCCCAAGATTTGCATCTTTCGGTGTGGCTGTCGCGCTAGGGTAAAGAGCTCTGTAAAATGGCTGCCTGGAGAGTGGCCAGCAGGCTCAGCACCTGTCCTTGTGGGGTGCCGCCTGCTTTTACAAACGTCATCCTCTGAGCATCTCCTGTCAGGTTAGGCTGTTGGAGGACAGGGTGTAGGATCAAAGCACCAGGCTAGGTGCCTGAACGCCGGGAGCACCGGACCTCTGTGACCTTCATAATGAATGTGGCAGTGGAGATCCACAGCCACACCAAAAAATCCAAAAAATGCCGCTCACAGGTTAGGTGACCTTGACAATGGAGGTGGCAGTGGAGACGTGCTCCTCACCATTAGGTGACCTTGTCTTGCTTATTTATGGTTATTATTAAGAGAAATGTTGGCTGTCAGACATGATCAGCATAAATCAAAAGCACCTTCCTTAAGAGAAGCCGTAAACCTTCTCAAAGGAAACTCCTAGCTGGGTAGCTGGATTTTATAATTATTAGAGGTGTTTGAAACTGCGGAGGAGACCGGTTATCTTTTATCAGAGATTGCTTTTGAGTTTGGAAAACTTTAATGCTTTGGTTGAAAAATGAACTAGAAATACAGGATGAGGAGGATAACCTTGCACTCTCAGTGCTCTGTTGTGCACATAACACGAGAAACCAGCGAACATCCTTAAGCTTATTGGTCCCCTTCCTGGAGATCCGTGTTGGTGGAAGGTGCGTGGAATTGGCCAGAATGTGACACGCTGAGGACCCGGCCTCAGGGCACGTGGGTCCTGCCAGAAAGTAGGAGACTTGGGGTCTTGGGCAACAGGGTGAGATGAACTCAACGAGGGGACGTTCTTGATGGATGTGACGACCACAGAAAATGTAAGCACAGACCAAGTTATGCCTTCAATGCCTGGCAAAGTTGTAGTTGGCCATGGGGTAGTCGTTCAGGGTTCTTGACCAAGAGAGAAGCCGTGTTTGCTTTTACTGACGGATTTTCATCAGTCCATCCACAGGGCACTGCCAGCCGGATGTGGTCAGCAACACGGCCATTAGCCGTGAATTAGAGTGGTGACTGCCAGCCTGGATGGGGAGCATGTGTCTGCCCTGGCTGGGGTGCACTCAGTGGCTAAAAGGACGTGAGTCAGGGAAGGCCCCACCGGAGCCCCGACAGCCCTCTGGCATCACTCCTCAAGTGTCAAGTGAACTCTTCCCAGACTCTTGGCCGCTTCTTCACGTCCCAGACCTTTCACCCCACGCCTGCTGGGTTACCCCCTGAGCTTCCTCCTGTCACTTTCCTGCTCCCAGGCTGGCTGGGGAAATCTGAGAATCAGATCAGCACCTTGGTCTAAATGAAGTCCCTTCCCACTGTAGCAGGCTCACCATAGAAAGCCGGGGAGGGAGTGAGGGAGGCCCGGGGAGCCTGCCTGTTCCGGGATGCACGTAGGGCTTGACCTGCCTGGACATGAGCTCCCGCAAGGCCAGTTCCGCACCTGGCTCAGCCCGCTGGGTGCCCAGCACTGTATGGTGCAGGCTCCCATGAGTCATTCGGACACCCCTGATTGATTCACTGGCTGGTTGGCTGGCTGGCAGATGGTCCTCCAAGTGAGCTCAGAGTTTTTTTCTATGTCACCCTGCTGGTGACCAGTGCTTTAAACACCAAGCTTGTCTTCTATATCCTTTGCCACGCTAAGCACCGAGCACCATGCCTGCCCTTCTCTGGGTGCTTGGTAAACTTAACCGACTGATGGGATGCCGGGTTCAGTTTGCTGAGCTGCCGCACCAATACCCACGACTTGTTACTCCTCACCAGGGCTGAGTGAGGCCTGATTCACTGTGTTCCCCCTGTGCTGCTCACTGGGTCCTCAGGTACCATCTTGTCCCTTCCTTTCAAGGTGGCTGTGAACCTCAACATGCCCTGGAAGAATTAAGTCTTTAACTTGTTTTACTGTTTGTTCATTTTTGAGAGACAGAGAGAGACAGAGTGCGAGTGGGGGAGGGGCAGAGAGAGGGAGACACAGAATCTGAAGCAGGCTCCAGGCTCCGAGCTGTCAGCAAAGAGCCTGACACGGGGCTTGAACTCATGAACCGTGAGATCGTGACCTGAGCTAAAGTCAGATGCTTAACCGACTGAGCCACCCAGGCACTCCAAGAATTAAGTCTTTGAAGAAGACAAATCTGTGTAGACAATCATGTAAAAGTCTCTAGGGTACCAGGAATCCAGGCTCCTTCTGTCTTCTTTTTGTGTCATTTATGATTTTCACCTCATGACGCAGCCACTGGGCCCATATTTCACCCAGGACAAAGGAGAAAGGAAGAGGAGGAGGCCAGACCCCCCACCTTTAAGGACACTTCCTAGCAGTTGCCCGTAACACTTCTGTGGATACCCTATCGGGAGGAGCTTAAGGTGCATGTACCCAGGGCGTGGTCCCTTCCTGGGGGCTGTGTGCCCTGCTACGACCCAGTCTCTTTCCTGGAGGAAGAAGAGAACAGGTCTTGGGGACAGCTAGCCGTCCGTAACAATGCGTAAAGCATGTTGAATAGGGTCTGACATATAATCGGTGCTTAGTACAGTGTTGTTGTTATAAGCAAATAAGCAGTGTTTCCTAGAACTCCTATGACCACATTGCCAAACACTGAGACCCCTTTTCCCTAACACAAACATCTCTTTAATTTCACTGTGACACATATTCATGCTGAGCATATGGCTCACGGTTCTAGACCACGTGTTTTTGTGTGTGCGCGTTTTCTGGTGTGCGTGTCTCTGTGTGTGTGTGTGTGTGTGTGTGTGTGTGTGTGTTTCGTGGGCGGAGACCAGGGGCAGCTCTAAAGGTCAGGCAGGGAATTCGTGAGCTCTTGGAGGTGAAGCCTAGGTGCCAGTTTAAGGGATTAATTGTCAAGGTGCATGGCTGGGCCTTGGCGTGTTTCGCATTCACCTACCGCACATCCTAGGATGCCCATCAGGGTCCCCCACCAAAAATTGCGTATCAAGATGTAAAAGATTGAAATTCAAAAAGATTCCCTTTGGGTTTAATTCCGTACTTAGGTTCTCAGAGACGGAGGCTCATCCCTGCGCTGTCCCTGGACACCCCTTCCCCCGTAAGAAAACCCGCCAGCAGCACCGGGGTCCGCTGGGTGGACGGCCCCTTGCGCAGCACCCAGAGGGGCCTCGGGGAACCTTTTGAGATTAAAGTCTACGAAATCGATGACGTGGAACGACTACAGCGGCGACGAGGGGGCAACGGCAAGGTGAGCCTCCTGGTCCCCACACGGGGGCAGCCCCCCAGCCAGCCCCCTGGAGAGCTCCACACTTCTCCCCGAGTGTTGAAAGGGCTCCAGTGCTGGGGGAACTGCCAGTCCTGGGGGCTTTTCTGGCTCCAGCTGGGAACACCAGCCACCTCCTAAATTTAAGAAAGGGCTGCGGCAGTCCTGCCCTGTGGCTGTCCGATCCAACCCCGGTGAGGCAGAAGCGTGGCTGGGCTGGCCCGGGGCCCTCCTGGCTCCCCAGTGAGGGGCCAGCTCCCTCGTCCCCGCTGTGCACATGGCGTTCCCATCTAGAAGAGGCTGCGTGGGTCCGAGCTGGGTGGGAGAGGCTCTCCTCTCCCCGCACCCCCACGCCTTCTCGTCTACCTTGTAGGAGGTCACGTGCTTCAACGCAAAGCTGAAAATTCTGGAGCATCGCCAGCAGAGAATCGCCGAGGTCCGAGCCAAGTATGAGTGGCTGATGAAGGAGCTGGAGGTCACCAAGCAGCACCTGATGCTGGATCCCAACAAGTGGCTCCGCGAATGTAAGACCCCAGGTTCATTCCCGTCTCTGGGACTGCTGGGTTGGCCGGCGAACCAGGCCTGGCACACGTCCCGGGGTGAGGTGTCCATGGATGGTGCCGGGACCCGAGGGCTTGGACACCATCAAATGGACACAGTAGCTCTGAGCCCACGGTCTCACTCTCTGTAGGGAAGGTGGGCGGGGTGGGCAGCAAAAAGGGGTGGGGAGTGTTGCTCTTGCGAGAATTTTTCTTATGTGTCTCAGTCCAAAGCATCTGAAAATGAGATTCCACACACCCCGCCCCCCCCGCCCCATCCTGCATATGTCAGATCAGCCAGACATGAAGTTGCATTACAAATCTGCTCTTGGGCCACAAAATCACGTTGCATATCTAGCCTGAAATACACAAGAATTTATAGAGCTCTTAATAGGGTAGAATGTGCAATCCTAGAAAAGCCTCACAAAGAACCCAGAGAGCAGGAAAAAAAACATTTTTGAGTGGAAAAAAAAGTAACATTCGCCGTGTTATTTCTATTTAATAGAAAGCCCAGGGTGACAGTAACCGTCTCCTAACAATTCAGAACAATTTTGCTCTCTCTGACAGATTCAATTGTCTCGTATTTATTTGTTCCTAACCATTCCATTTACTGCAAAATAAAGCTCAGATCTGGTCCCAACTATTTCACTGATATGGGACCCAAGGCTGGAAGACTTTGTGGAATAAAATGCATAGCTGCCAATAAAATTCCTTTCCCTCCCTGTCCGGCACTCAGCAGCTCTTCCCCCTCTGCCTCCACTGGTCTCCTGCCCTTCACCACTGTCCCCCTTGCTCCCCCACTACCCCCTGCCTCTCCCCTCCCACACATCAGTCACCGTCTCCACTGTGTCCCCTGGCTCAGAGAGTCCCCTGGATAGGTGGAGTCTGCAGAAATATTGGGCCCAGAAGAAAGGGACAGAACTTGTCAGCCTCCTGGCTGTGTCCTACCCCTAAGAGCAGTCTGCCCTCCAGCAGTTTCTTTTCCGTAAGAACGGGGTGGTAACATCGCCTGAGCACCTCCCTGGGTACTTGCGAGGATCCAGTGCGCCAACCTGAGGACAGAGGGTGGTGACCAGTCTGCCAAGCATCCCTCCGTGTTGCACCGTTTGTGGGATGACCACAGTCCCGCAGACCTGATCAGAGGTGGCTTTCCCGCACACGAACTGTGGGGCCTCCCTGAGCCTTGATTTCCCGAGCTGTAAAATGGGAAGTGTCGTGGAACCTACTTCGTGGGGGGTCATGAGGAGGGAGTGAGTGATGCTGCTGGGTGCTTGATGAAGGTGCTTAGTAGCAGGACTAGTTGTACTCGTAGTACTGTTGTTATTATCCCAGAACCGAATACAAGTCATCAGCAGAAGACAGTTGCCTAGCACCTGCCTGCACAGTGCGCGGACTTAGGTCCCCGGTTAGAGACTGTACGGGGACACGGACCCACACTCTCAGGCCCTGGTGGGGTGCGATGACATGAATAAGGACGCTAGCCAATGTCTGGTCATGGCATAAATATGGGGCCCAGTGCTCACTTCTCCCCCACTCATGGATAACCCATCTCCTTTCACAAATCCCAGGAGCCTCAAGGTCCCGGGGTTGCCCATTCTGGCACCACCCCCCCCAACCCCCCAGCCTTCATTTGTGCTGTTTTCATTAAAGTTTTAGTTTTTTGAGTGCCGTTTATGCCTGAGGCAAGCTCGAGAACTGTCTTTATCTTACAAAGTCTCGTTTTTTTTCCCAGATGGGAGTGAGCTTACACATGAGCACATTATGTGTAATCACTTCCAGAAAACAATCACTTCCTTCATGCCTTTGTACCTGTCTAGAATCAGCGACTGTTTGATGCTCAGAAAGGCAATGAACAGAAGGCTACATGAAGGCAGAAACACAGATTGGTCCTTTAAGATGAAATGAAACCAAAAACGAGCAAAAAAAAAACAAAAACAAAAAAACCAGTGAGGCCACAGGCTGATGATGCACTGGGAGTGGGTGATAAGCTGACTATTGGCACAGAAATCTATGTGCTGGCATCCATTTTTATTTTTCTTAATTCCGATGCCACTTTCGAGGTGGTCCAGTAACATAGCCTGAGAAAGGTATGTCATGGTAGATTCTGTTTTTAATTTTTTTAATTTTGTTTATTCTTTATTGCCATGCAATATTGCCATGCTCTGTTATGTTAGTTTCAGGTGTACAACACGCTGATTCTCTATGTTGTGCTGTGCTCACTGCACGTGTGGCACCGTCTGTCACCACACGACACCGTGACCACACCATTGACTATATTCCCCGTGAGAGGAAGAGGGAGGGAGGGAGACCCAGAATCAGAAGCCACGCCTTCCATCCCCGTGACATATTGGTTCCCTAACTGGAAGCCTGTTCCTCCCTCCCCCCTCCTCCCTTCAGGCAACCACCAGTTTGCTCTCTGTATTTATGGGTCTGTTCCTGATTTTCCGTTTGTGCAATTTTTCATCTCTTTTAAATTCTGCATATAAGTGAAATCAAATAGCATTTGTCTTTCCCTAAGTATGGTGCCCTCTGGGTCCATTGATGTTGTTGCATATGGTGCCCTCTGGGTCCATTGATGTTGTTGCAGATGGAAAGAACTTGATCTTTCTTATGGCTGAATAATATTCCACCTCCTTGGTTAAGTTTTCTTCCTAAGCATTTTATTATTTTTGGTGCAATTTTAAATTGTTTTCTTAAATTTTTTTTTAACATTTATTTATTTTTGAGACAGAGAGAGAGAGAGAGCATGAGCAGGGGAGGGTCAGAGGAAGAGGGAGACAGAATCTGAAACAGGCTCCAGGCTCTGAGCTGTCAGCACAGAGCCCGACGCGGGGCTCGAACCCACAGACCGCGAGATCATGACCTGAGCCGAAGTCGGACGCTCCACCGACTGAGCCACACAGGCGCCCTTTAAATTGTTTTCTTAATTTCTCCTTTGGCCAGCTCATTATTCTTGTAAATAAATGCAACAGATTTCTGTATATTAATCTCATATCCTGCAACTTTCCTGAGTTAATTTATTACTCTTAATGGTTTCTTTGTGGAGTCTTCAGGGCTTTCGTTACAGAGTATCATGTCATCTGCATGTAGCGACAGTTTTATTTCTTCCTTACCAATTTAGATGCCTTTTATTTCTTTTTATTGTCTGATTTCTATGGCTAGGACTTCCAGTACTAAGTTGAATAAAAATGAGTGGACATCTTTTTCTTATTCTTGATCTTAGAGGAAAAGCTGTCAGTTTCTCCACATTGAGTATGGTGTTCGCTATGGGTTTGTCATATATGGCGTTTATTATGTTGATGTTGTTCCCTCTAAACTCAGTTTGAGAGTTTTTATCATGAACAGATGTTGTACTTTGTCAAATGCTCTCTCTGCATCTATTGAGATGATCATATGGGTTTCATCCTTCAATGTATTAATGTGACATATCACTTTAATTGATTTGTGGATATTGAACTATCTTTGCATCTGTGGAATAAGTTCCACTTATTCAAGGTGAATGCTTCTCTTAATGTATTGTTGAATGTGGTTTGCTAATATTTTGTTGAGGATTTCTGTATCTATATTCATCAGGAATATTAGCCTATATTTTTTTATAGTGTTTTTATATGACTATGGTATCAGGGTAATGCTGGCCCCTTAGAATTAATTTGGAAGCTTCCTTTTGGAGTAGTTTGAAGAGAATAGGTATTAACTCTTCTTTAAATGATGGGTAGAATTCACCTTGAATCCATCTGGTCCTGGGCTTTTGTTTGTTGGAAGTTTTTGATTACTGATTCAATTTTACTACTAGCCATCAGTTCAGACTCTCTGTCTCCTCTGGATTCAGTTTTGGAAGTTTGTATGTTCCTAGGAATTTATCCATTTCTTTAGGTTGTCCAATTTGTTGGCAAAGTTTCCATTCTAAAATGAAAAATCATTTCATTGTATTTTTCCTTGTATTCCTTTGTGTTTCTGTGATGTTACTTGTTTTTCTCTTTCATTTCTGATTTTCTTTATTTGAGTCTATTTTTTTTTTTGATGAGTATACCTAAAAGTTTATCAATTTTGTTTTTCTTTTCAAAGAACCAGCTCTTGGTTTGATTGATCTTTTCTATTTTTTAAGTCTCTATTTCATTTATTCCTGCTTTGATCTTTATTTTTTCCTTTCTTCTGCTAGCATTGGGCTTTTTTCTTCTTTTTCTGCTTCCTTTAGGTATGAGAAGAGATTGTTTCAGATTTTTCTTGTTTCTTGAGGTAGGCCTGTATTCCTATAAAGTTCCCACTTAGAACTACTTTTGGTGTATCTCAATTTTGGATCATTGTGTTTTCATTTGCATTTGTCTCCATGTATTTTTTTTTTTTCATTTCCACCTAGATTTCTTCACCGACACATTGGTTGTTTAGTAGTCTGTTGTTTAGCTTCCACATGATTGTGGTTGTCAGGTTTTTTCCTGTAATTGATTTCTACTTTCATACCATTGTGGGTAGAAAGATATTTGATATGATTTCAGTCTTCTTAAATTTATTGAGACTTGTTTTGTGTCTTGACATGTGATCTTTCCTGGAGAATATTCCGTGTGCATCTGAAAAGAATGTGTATTCTGTAGTTTGGGGATGGATTGTTCCTGTATGTATCTGCTAAGTCCATCTGGTCTAATATGTCATTCAAAGTCATTGTTTCCTTGTTGATTTTCTGCTTGGATGATTGATTGATGTCAGTGGTGTGTTAAAGTCCCCTACTATTGTTGTGTGACTGTCAATTTCTTCCTTTATGTCTGTTAATATTTGCTTTATGTATGTAGGTGCTCCACTGTTGGGTGCATAGATATTTACACTTGTTGTATCCTCTTATTGTATTAATTTCTTTGTCTTTATGTAATTCCCTTATTTGTCTCTTCTTACAGTCTTTGTTTCAAAGTCGGTTTTGTTTGCTAAAAGTATTGCTAAACCTGACTTTATTTATTTATCCGCTTCTATTTGCATGGAATATCTTTTTCCATCCCCTCACTTTCAGTCTGTATGTGTCTTTAGGTATGAAGTGAGTCTCTCGTAGGCAGCATATAGATTGGTCTTGGTTTTTTATGTTTTGTCACCCGATGTATTTTGACTGGAGCATTGAGACCATTTACACTGAAAGTAATTATCAATAGATGTGGACTTATTGCCATTTTATTAATTGCTCTCTGGTTGTTTTTGTAGTTCATCTTTGCTCTTCTTTTGTTTTCTTTCCTTGTGATTGATGACTTCCTTTAGTGTCATGCTCGGTTTTCTTTTTATTTTTTTGTATCTATTGTAGCTTTTTGGTTTGTGGTTCCTATTTAGCATCCTAGATATATAGCCGTCCATATTAAATTGAAGGTAATGGAATACAGTCTAAAAGAACTTCATTTTTGCTCCCCCCTCCACATTTTATATACATGTTATCATATTTTACATCTTTTTGTGAGTCCCTATAACTAATTTTTTATTTTTTTTAAATTTTTTTAAATGTTTGTTTATTTTTGAGAGATGGAGAGACAGAGCACGAGCAGGGGAGGGGCAGAGAGAGAGGGAGGCACAGAATTCTGGGCAGGCTCCAGGCTCTGAGCTGTCAGCACAGAGCCTGATGTGGAGCTTGAACTCATGAACCGCCAGATCATGAACGGCAAGATCATGACCTGAGCTGAATTCGGACACTTAACTGACTGAGCTACAAGGCGCCCCCTAGTTTTTTAGATATAATTGGTTTTATTACTTTTTTCTTTCAACCTTCATACTAGCTTTTGTAAGTGATTGCTCTGTATGTTTGCTTTACTCGTGAATTATTTTCCTTGCATAATTTTCTTCTAATTAAGGCATTTTCTTTCCTACTTCAGTCTCTTTAAACATTTTTTTATAAGGCTCTTTTAGTGGTGATGAACTCCTTTAACTTTTGTTTGGGAAATTCTTTATCTCCCCTTCAATTCTGAATGATAATCTTGCCAACTGGATTATTCTTGGTATTAGGTTTTTTTTCTTTCAGAACTTTATATTTATCATGACTCTCCCTTCTGGCCCGCCAAGTTTCTGCTAAAAAAGCAGCTGATATTCTTATGAGGTTTCCCTTGTATGTAACTGGTTGCTTCTCTCTTGCCGCTTTAAAAATTCTCTTTATATTTAATCCTTGACATTTTAATTATTATATGTCTTGAAGTGGACCTTCTTGAGTTCACCTTGTTTGAAACACTGTGCTTTCTTCCCCACGTTGGGAAGTTTTCCGCTATTATTTCTTCAGATAAGTTTTCTGCCCCTTTCTCTTTCTCTTCTCCTTCTGGGGCCCCAATAATGTGAATGTTAGTACATTTGACGTTGTCCCAGAGGTCCCTTAATATAT
The DNA here is from genome assembly GCF_028018385.1 of Neofelis nebulosa. NCBI lineage: Eukaryota > Metazoa > Chordata > Mammalia > Carnivora > Felidae > Neofelis > Neofelis nebulosa. Next base: position 10,970,989 of record NC_080796.1, on the reverse strand, counting down.
CTCATTGTCTATTATTATTTTTACTTTTTGTTATTCAGCTGAATACTTTTCATTACTATTTTCCAGATCACTTATCCATTTTCTGCCTCCTCTAATCTGCTGTTGATTCCTTCTTACCTATTTTTCATTTCAGTTATGTATTCTTCAACTCTGGTTCTTATTTATGTTTTTGGTCTCTTTGTTTAAGTTCTCACTGAGCTCATCCACTTCTCTCTCCAGTCAGGTTCAGGTGAGCATTCTTATGACCATTTCTTTGAACTCTTCATCGGGTAGATTGCTTATCTCCATTTCCTTTAGTTCTTTTTTGGAGGGTTTGTCTTGTTCTTTCAGTTGGAGTATATTCCTCTGTCTCCTCATTTTGTTTGACTGTCTGTGTTTCTATGTGTTTATTTCTTCTCATAAACTTGAAGGAGTGATCCTGTGTAGGAATGTCCCCTGTGTTTTGACTGTCTGTGCCTGGCATCCTTGGCTGGCTGGCTATAGCTGCAGCTGGTACAGGCTAGGGAATGGGGCAGTCTGTGCTGAGACTTCCCTGGTGGGACAGCTGGGGCTGCAGTGGTGCAGGCCTGGGGTGTTCCATGGTGCTTTGAACCTGTGTCACCTTGGCAAGATGGCTGGAGCTTTGTGAACACCGTCCAGGACCATCAGGTGTGTGCCACACTGGGACCATGTTGGTGGGACTGCTAGGGCCAGTGTGGGCTGAGGGTCTGGGATTTGCTGTAGCAGCAGGCCAGCTAGGTGTCTCAACCCTGCTCCTGTCTGCACTATCAAGGTGAAGGGGGACTGGAAACCATGGCCCTAGCCTGTGCTGTCATCCTGGAGAGAGTTCCAGCAGCTTCCTTGCTATTTGGCAGAGTTCTAGGGCCAGTACCTGTATACTCTTACTGCTTTTTAAAACTGTGGCTTGGGGCGCCTGGGTGGCATAGTCGGTTAAGCGTCCGACTTCAGCCAGGTCACGATCTCGCGGTCCGTGAGTTCGAGCCCCGCGTCAGGCTCTGGGCTGATGGCTCGGAGCCTGGAGCCTGTTTCCGATTCTGTGTCTCCCTCTCTCTCTGCCCCTCCCCCGTTCATGCTCTGTCTCTCTCTGTCCCAAAAATAAATAAAAAACGTTGAAAAAAAAAATTAAAAAAAAAAAAAACTGTGGCTTTTTGGGGGCTCCTGGGTGACTCAGTTGGTTGAGCACCTGACTCCGGCTCAGGTCATGATCTCACAGTTCGTGGGTTCAAGCCCCACGTCGGGCTCTGTGCTGACAACTCGGAGCCTGGACTCTGCTTTGTATTCTGTCTCCCTCTCTCTGCCCCTCCCCGGCTCGCACTCTGTCTCTCTCCCTCAAAAATAAATAAACATTAAAACGTTAAAAAAAAAACCAAAACTGTGGCTTTTTTTTCTGTGCCACAGAGCATCTGGAGCCAGAGTGGGCTGAGGGCCCAGGGCTCACTGAGATGGCAGGCTGGCTATGGCACCTGGACTGAGCTCCCTTCTGTGCTGTGAAGGCAGAGGGTGAATGTAAACTACAACGCTCCCCAGCCCCTCCGGCTTGAAGAGAGTTCTAGCAAAGCCTCTCACTATTTGGCCCAGGGCTGGTTCCTTTCTGTTCTAGTTGCCCTTTGAAACCATGGCTTTTTTTTCCCTGTGCCCCAGGGCTGACGAATCTGCTCCTGGCCCCTCAGTTCTATCCCTCCCAGCAGCTGACAGCACCCCGGGCAGGAAGCAGTGTTGGGGGTGGGTCTCCCTTCATTGCCGTGTCTCCATCCCTCTCCTGGTTCTCTGTGCGGTCCCTCCATCCTTTGTCGTGCAGGCAGCCTTCAGTCAGCCCTCAGTTCTTCGTCAGGAAGATTTGCTCAGCAGGGAGGCACACATTTAATGTGTCGAGGAGGGGGAGGTGAGTTCAGGGTTCTCCTCCGTCGCCATCTTGGGCCTTCCCTCTGTGTTTAATTTTGTATTATTTTTCTCGTCCCTCTGTTTTTTAAACTTTAGACACTCAGGAGCCCTCGGTCTCATCCCCGGCTCCAGCCCTGAGGGTCTGTGACCCTGAGCAAATCACCTCCCTTGCCAAGGTCTCAGTTAACGCACCTGTAACAAGAGGCAGCCCTCCTGAGAACCCCGTGCGTTTCCCCGGCACTCGAGTCACAGTTCTGGGGCCGTGTTCACTTTCAACCTCTCATTTTTATTGTACTCTCCGTGGCAACTCGAGTTTGGTAAAGGAGGCAGAGTAGCGGCTGTGACTCTCATTTTGCTTTTAAGGCACCTGAGCTGGTGGAGGGTAGCCATGGCTGACCCAGAGTGCAATGCAAGTGTCCACCTCAGATTCCAGGGCCATCCCCCCACCCTGGCTGCTGTCCACGCTGGGCCCCCTGCGGCTGCCCTGAAGCCAGTGCCAGGCAGCCCAACCCCCCCGCCCCCACCTGCCCAGTCACCGCTGGACAGAGCAGGGGCCCGGGGACAGGAGGGAATGGCCCCAGATAACTGCTCTTTAGGGACTGAAGGAAGCAGACTGTTCGCTCTGTGCAGGCCCGAACCTGGGGGACGGCATCTGGGTCCTAAATCTCAGGTCGTGTGCCCAGTGCAAGGGATCCTAATTATCATAGATGTTGGCTTCATCATTTCCTGAACCACCAGTGAGTGTGTGAAAGTAGGAGGTGCCAGGAGACAGGGTCGGGTTACTCCACCTGCTCAGAGAGGCAGTTGTGTGCGGCTGTGAGAAGAAATACGCAGAGAAGAACGACCATAATGTACGTAGCCAAAGGGATAAGTGTCACTCAGGTGAGGAGACCCCCAGAAAGGAGGGGATTCTCTGCACCCCGGCTTGGAGATTTATTTTATCATTAATAAAGAATAATGGCTCTGTCGAGGCCCACAGCCTGTGCTGGAGGTGGATGGGGGTGAGCTGAGCTGGAGCGTCGCCTGATCCCTCAGTAGAGTCTCCGTAAAATGAGAGGTGTCTGAAATCACCGTGAGAGCGGAGGGCCCCGGTGTAAATGCAGGTGGCGGGCAGGGTCCCGTCCCAGCCCGGGGAGGCGGCGAAGCGGGCAGGGGGACACAGGGGCGGCAGGTGGTGAGCGGGAGGTGCCCTCCGCGTCTCCACCAGCCCTCTCCTCCTTTGCAGTTGACTTGGAGCAGGTCTGGGAGCTGGATTCCCTGGAGTACCTCGAGGCACTGGAGTGCGTGACGGAGCGCCTGGAGAGCCGTGTCAACTTCTGCAAGGCCCACCTCATGATGGTCACCTGCTTTGACATCACCTCCCGGCGCCGGTGAGGCGCCGGCCTGGCCTGCCAGCCCCTGGCCCCCCGGGACCCCACAGCCAGCCCCTCGCCTGGCCCTTGGTGCCGGCGGCTGGGACACAGCAGAAGGAGGATGAAGGTTGGTGCAAGTCTGGAGTGAGCGCTGAGCGGGAGGCAGTTTTCTGGTGTTTTCTGTAGGAAAGGTGCGAACACCGCGCGTGTGGGAGGAGGAAACGATGGAAAGCCCAAGGACGTGGAAGCCCCGTGAGACTGAAAAAGCACTTTGAGGAACTTTCAAGAACTTGTTTATACAGGGGTCCTGCTGGCAAGAGACCTCTCTCTTCTCTGGCTTTGTGGGAAGGGGCGAGGGTGCGCACAGGATCGCTGTCGGGAGCGAGACCGGAACAGCGGATTCCCCAGAGCGACTGATTAAGTGCCTTGCAAATCTTTATTATCCAAACCTTTCTGTTCATACTTTCTCGTGTCCAGACGGTGCTGGTCCAGACAGAAACAACCACAAAACAAAACAAACCCCATGCGTTTTTTGAAATGTATTTGCAGCTCGTTTTCTCTTGGTGTTTGATCCGATTTCTGACTTGCTGTTTCTACGTAAGTAGTGTTTGTAGATCTGTTCCCTAATCAGTATTGCTTATGAATAAATGTTAACTGTCCTTTACGGTTCTTCCGCTAAGGCCACTTGCACAGAGCATAGGGGCCGCACGGGCACAAGCCAGTGTGTCTCCAGAGAAGGTCGGAACAGCAGGTGACACTCGATGCCACCCCGCAGCAGGGGGCAGGGGCAGCGGGCGGACTCGTGGGGCAGGTGCACGTGGGCTTGAGAGAACGGGAGAGGCGACGGGGGCCGCGTTTTGAAGGGAAAAGAAGCCTGTGTGACCCGGGCCTTACGTGCCCTTGGAGAGGGATGTTTGTTGCTGACGACACATCTTCACCTTCCCGATGCGTGTGCTCGTTCCTTTGCCCACAAACCCGGGGTTTTTCATGGCCCTCAAAACATTCTCCATGGTCGTTTTGATTCCAAAGACTGGATTGAGAGCTTGAACCGACTCAAGAGAGCCATACTTTTTGTTCTCCAGTCTTGCGAGTTTGTTAGAAGCAGGGGATCTTCCCCAGTTGAGAGAATGTACTCAGAGACTCAACAGTATGGGTTCAGAATAACAAAGGAGGTTGGGATCACACCACGGCTCTGTTGTCCAGGGTGCTGCTTCAGTGCAAACGGTCCCCAGTCTCCCATGTCCCGAGGCCTCCATCCCTAGAAAGGACAGGCTCGTCCCCTCGGGCCTGGCACCAGAAGGCGGAGAGGTTTCCTGTGGCGAACCACACCCCCCTGGAGAGCCAGGGCCCAGGGCTTTTGTCCAGGTCTTAGGTCCCAGCGACGTAGGACCTAAGCCTCAGATTGAGATGTTCATTCTACCACGACCGCCCCCCCCCCCTTAGGGACTCTCATACCCACTGTAGTGATGGAACCCCAAGGCACCGAGTGGTCAGCGGATTATCTGAGACCAGCTGTGGAGGAGCAGCAGCCTCCTCTTACCTCCCAGGTCAGGGCCCTCACCTGCTCGTGGTTAAGAGGGCTCAGCCTCTCAGAGAATACTACTCACGTTTGCCCTCAAATGCAGCATAGCATCAGGAGCCTATTTCTAGGCTAGACAGCCCCTGCTTCCCAGCACCTCAGCCCCAGCTGCCCCCCAAGGAAACAGACCTGTGCACGTCTGTGCCGGCGAAACTCAGCCAAACTCGGTACATAGGAACCGAGGTCTCATGAGCCCGGCTACCTGACCCTTTACTGGCCAGGACAGGCACAGATGGTGCTAGCGGCTTGAGTGTTTGGAAGTCAGCCCCCTAGACTGGAAGCCAGCCTCATGGATGACAAGTCGAGCTCCACATTGTCAGAGCCTGCTCCTACACAGAGGGACACGCAGGATACGGTCTCATCGGAGAGCCTGATGGGCAGAAACATGGAAGTGTTCAGGAATGGACCGATCTCCCTAGTTTAACAAGTCTGTCTGTCACGTGGGGAAGCATGGCCTCCCCACCCCACTCCTCAGCCTTAACCCCAGCCTGCGGGGCAGTGCAAGGCTCTGGCCACGCCTCTGGTCTCACAGCACCTGTACGAACAGACTTGTTCAATGGCAATGTTGTGGAAGCTTCTGGATCTTGGCCAAAGGATGCCCATCTTCTGAGCCTTGAATTTGCATCCCCTTGGGTTTCTGCTCTGAAATATACTGCTTCATGCAAAGCCTTTAATTGGGGAGTTGTCAAAGGTGAGTATTCTGGTCTTCATTGGAAACAAATCACTTGACGAGCACCCCGCGTACTCAGCATTTTCCCCGGTGCGTCACCCCCAGCTTCCAGGTCACCACACTGCGCAGGCTTCCCCAGGCAAGGGGGTGCTGATGCCTTCCCTGGAGTGAGGCCAAGTGGAAACATCTACAGAAACTTAAAATCTCAATTAGTGGAATCTTTCCTCCTACCGAAGCCTGCTTTCGTACACTGGTAGCAACTCCACAAGAGAGCAAAAGCATTGAGTGAAACCAAGAGCTGTCTTACTGAGTCCAGTTGGCTTCCCCAGGATGCCACGCCATGGAACGTCTCGCGGGATGTCGTCAGCCAGGCTGAGGACTACAACTTTGTGTGGAGGTTGTCCATTCTGGCTTTTTCTTTTCTTTTTCTTTCATTCTTTTAAACCTACGTAAGCTGCAAACATCTTCATGTACCTAGTATTGATTAACTATGTGAAGACGTCATGAATTTCATGCTGTCACGTGCTGGTTCCTGGTTCTACCTGTGAGTTGACTATAGAGGATGCTGTTCGGGCACAAAAGAAAGCAGGTGTGACCAACTATCCCACTAACTGAAGAATGCCTTGCTGAATGACCAGATAAGTGGTTCCACATTTTGGTCTTGGTGACAGATAACCCAAGAAGGCAAGGAGAATGGCACAGAACTCCCATTATCCACACATAGAAGGACCGGAAATTTCTTATTTGAAATTAACGTTTCGATGCATAAAGCCTTAATTCCTCGTCTGAAATCTGCCCTCCACCCTCCAAATAGTTTAGCGTGAGGTGTAGCATTAAGCAGAACAAAACGCAGACAGACAAAGACAAAAGGGAAGTAGTGATATTGTTTCCCGCGGAGTAAATCCATCTTGCTTTTCATGATGCTGCTTTGTGCTGTGACAGAGTGACAGTTGGCTTTATCCCAGGCTTCCGGTCCCCACCTGAGAGCTGCAACCTTTGATCTTCTTGCCCTTGAATTCCTCCCTCCATCACGGAGAAGCTGTCGCTAACTTTCATCTCGTCCAGATTCGAAATCAGAACACTGCGTTCGCTGTTTTATCTTGTGTTGCTATTCTGAACACGGGGAAGTTGGTGCAGATGCGGGGAGGGGGGAGGGTCATACAAGGGACCCTGAGCTGGGGGGTGGGGAACGGGGAGAAGATGGCAGCCCAGCACAGGGAACCCCGCAGGCAAGAATCTGGCCAGTTGTCAGAAATTAGTCTTGAGCTTGAAGTCTGTGCTCCTGGAAGATGGCAGTGGCTTCACCGTGGCCACAAATACCATCCGGGAAAGTGGTTCCAAAGGTCCGACACACGCATTCGCATCTTGTGCCTGTTCTTGGATTTCTGTTCGTGGAGGGCAAGGGGCCCTTCTTCTCTGGACTTCAGATTCTAAAGCTGATGGTGAATTTGGATTAATCCGTAACCCTTAAGTGTCACCGTATGAAAGCAGTTCACTGACCTGGGCTTCATGGGACCGAGAGCCAGGCTTCCAAGAGCCGACCGACTGGTCACTGAAGACACAGGGGCCAGTCTCATTAGCCAGGGCTGATGTGTAGTTGAGGCACCCCAAAAACTATGCAGTGAATGTTTTAAAGTTCCTTATTCCCAAAAGGATTTCAGGCTGCAAAAGAAATTACTAAAGATGAGTCCGTGTCACAATTGAAACCAGAAGAAATCAAGGAGAATATACTCATTTTTCTTTCCTTCTGGAATATTCACGCACTCTGAGTATATCCTAAAGGATTTCCTCACTTTTAAAGGCAACATCTTTTCAACCCTGAAACCGTGTCATGTAAGAAAGAGGTTGAAAGTCTTGTCACAACTAGTTGATGCTAAATAAACTGCCCGGTCCCGCCGTCCCCGGGGTCTCCCTGCCACTGCCTGGCGTCCCGCGACGGAGGGACTCTCCTCACCACTGCCACATGAGAGACCTTGCTGCACTGAGAAAGCCCAGCACAGCCCACTGTCTGTCCCACATGAAACAAAGCCAGATGCCCAGTTTCACGGACACTGCCAAGAAATGGTCTAAAGGGGTTTTGGAGTTGGGGGGTGGGAGGTGGTCAAGAAACAGGCGGTAGAAAAACTATGTTTCTCTGGACTATAATATCTCTTTCCCCCTCCTTCAGCAGATATCCATCAACATTTGTGGGTAAGAACTCACAAATTTGTGTCACTTAGCAATTTTCCTGACAAAAATACATATATATATTTTTAAATTTACAAACTGTTCATTTCCAGATAAAAGCCCAATTCCAACCCAGGAGAAGCCTGTGTAGCTCAAGCCCTTCTTGTCAAAAAAGTTTTTTGTCCATTCTTAGAAGCTAGTTGATTCATTCCTGAACAAACACATTCTGCTTTTGGGTGGCCCTCCTCAGAACCGGAAATGATGTCATAATGTCGGACCCAGAATGGCGCTCGAGGCGGTAGAGAGCCTTCAGTGCACCCAGTGAACACTCTCCAGACGGACTTGTGCCCGTGCGTGGAGGGGTGAGTGCTCCAATACAGGCACTCACACGTCTGCTTCACGCAGACACAGCTAAGAAGGCTCATGCCTTCATTCCCCCCACGGCTAACCAACAGCCCACGGTCATGCTCAACCTAGGAGGAAGTTTAATTTCTTTGCAAACTCAGGATATTGTTTTATAGCATCACTTGTGTTTTATCCTTTACTTATACATCACACTTGGAAACGCTATCCAAGTGCTATGCATTAAAGTGTAAGTCGGGGGCATTGGCTGTTCTTTCCCCGCCCTCTAGTGAGGTCTGCTGATGGAGACACGGGCCCCGGGGAGGAAAGATAGATAAATCTGGAGAGCAGGGATTAGGGTCCAATCCTCAAAGTACAGGGCTAAGTTCAAAATCTAAGCTGTTTCTATAGCGAATAGCTGAGGGGGGAAAGGTCCCTTCAGTTTGAATTTGATGATAATGGGCTTGGAAATTGGCCTCCACAGGCCTGGACGGAATACCTGAGAATTCTGAGGAAAGTGTGGACGGTAGTAAGTTGTCGCCGTCCCCAGAGAGCCCCACCTACCCGTCAGGCGCTACAGAAGGGGGTTTGGGAAAGCGACCAGATCTCCTTCCCCCGGATGTGGATAGTACCTGTTTTTCCTGGAGAAACCAAAGCACTTTACTGAGTCTTACAGCCCGTAATACTTAAGGCATCTTGTCCCCTCCCTGGGTCCCTGAGAGGCAGGGTGGGGCTGGGGTCAGTAGTCTCATTTGAGAGGCAGCTATACCTAGGAGAAAAGCCGTGAGCCAGGAGTAAGGAAGCCGGGGGCCAGGCCCCGTTCCCTCCCTCGCTATGCAACCTTGGGCCAGTGGCTCCACTTGGCCGGGCCTCGGGCTCCCTAGCGGGAGATCGGGGGTCACCATAGCTGCCCTTCTGGGATAGTGTGGAGAGAAAATGGTATCATCGATGGGAAGTGCTTTGAAGACATTCAAGCTCTGTGTTAGGAGCTGGGGATAATCATTTATACATGAGGAAACTGAAGTCAAGAGTCCGTGAGCGGCCCAAGTCCACAGAGTAGTTTTATTGCGAACGTGACTTGAGTCCGGCATCTTGGGCTCTTCCTGTGAGGTGTGTGAATACGTGAACGTCCGTCATGCCTCCGTGCTGGCGCTCATGCGTGCACGGGGTGTAGATGGGGGCATGTGTACAGAAGGGATGTGACGCGATGGAACAGCATAGGACCGAAAACCAGAGTTCTGAGTCCAGTTTTGTCGAAAGTCCTATGGCCTCGGCCACACTCCCTAACTCCGTTTTCTAATCTGTAACACGAGGACATTGTGCTAAACGATTGTTGTGGTTCCTGCCGCTCTCATCATGTATGTATGTATATAGAGATATGCTTATCTGTAGAAATGGGCCGGTTTGGAAAGTGGAGACAAGGCCTGCCAAGTAAGTCATTTATTGTATCAGAAACAGCCAGTTCTCGGACACGTCCACCAAATCTTGTTTCCAAATTCGATGGTAGTATTTAACGTCGTCGTTTTAAATTCACTGTTTGGATAAAAGATTGGTGCCGTTTGAAAAAATCAAGTTCTTCAGCTTACGAGTGTTTGCCGTTAAAACTTTTTAATAAAGGTCACTTGTTAAAGTCTGAAATTCACCGATTCTGTACTTGGGCAGGTCCCAGCAACCTATTTGCAGACATTTGGGTTTTGTGTATGGGCCCTCACGTAGCTATATACAAGTTAGCTGCTGGCTTGATCATGATGAATATGAGCAGTCTACCCGGAGAACAGCCTGGAAAAGGAGGTTCTAGTTCTCAAAAACTGATGACATGAATCCATGAAGCTGTGTGCCATTTGCAATGTGAAGATAGTGTTTGCCGGCTATGATCTCGGACCTTTTGTGGCATATGAGGTGTAAAATGTTGTCAAAAAAAGAATCTGGTGTTTAAAAAGAATCAAACTATAGTGGCATTAAATGTTCACTTCTCTTCTACTCAGAGTCCTGGATGCCTCTCTATCCAATGTATCCTGTTGAGAGGGGAAAACAGTTCAGGGTCTGGGATGTGGGTTCTGCACACTAGAGCAACCCCTTGGCTGGGGGTTTTCTCCCGGTCCCCTAGGGAGCTCCCGGGATGGGGCCTGCCTTATTCCGCTGTGGGGCTGGCCTCCAAGTTCAGATGCTCAGCCGGGGCCAGGTGCACGTGGGGGCTGAGTCACAGAGCTCCCCCCCACCCCCTCACTGTTCGGCCTCCCTGAGGGTCAGCCGCCCGGTTGGGGTCACACGTGTGAGTGTGGAGAGGCGTGGTCTTGATGTGGTATTTTCGTTGGCATGGTGCCTCTCCGCGGCCCGGTGTCAGAGGCTTGCACAGGGCAGAGATGCTCTCAGTCCGGCCTGGGCTGGACACACAACCCCTTGTCACAACCGTGCTGGTGTGAGGTGCAACCGGGTGCACTCAGGTAAGAAAGCAAAACGAGATCAGAGCCTAAGAAAAGGTCTCCGAGAGTACCCCTCCCTGGCAAGGACAGTCTCGTCCCGTCCCGACCCCTGAGGAGCAGCGAGGCACTTGCCAAGATGTTGGTACCACATCCGTGCACACATCCGCGTGCTCCTCCCCCCTCCCGCGAGAGAGGGCAGCCGGCCGCTCAGAGCAAACACACGCGGCCCTGCTCTGACTCTGGGTCTCCTACCCGGCAGTGTGGGCCTGGCACCCCCACCTCCCAGGCTCCCTGCCGTTCTCCCCGAATCACACACCAGACCTTCCTGGGCCCCCTTTGGGCCACTCCAGGCAGAAGCCATAAGTTCTTGAGAAGCTGTAAGCCATAAGCCATAAGGGTTTTCTAGAAATGATGCCCTTCAATAGAAGGACAGTGGAGGTGTTGCCTGACCCTGAGCACCGCCCCACCCCTCCCCGAGAGAAGAGAGCATCCAGAACTGGTTCCAACCCCCTCACTCCTAACTTTGGGAAGAAATGGTCCAAAGGTATGATCTTACTGTATTTGTCTCTAAAACCATTAAACTCTCAAAATTGTTCCTAGTGTTACTCTTATTCTTTTTCCCTCTTGATCCTGCGTTTTCATCTCAGAACATGAACACTCTGTCCACCATGGCACCCTCTTCCAGATGCCCCTGGACACTGGAAGGCCATAGAAATGGAGCAAGGCAACACCATTTATGGCAATAGGAGATTGGGCCGTCCTTGCACCTGCATGGAGAACAGTGTCTCTGTGGCTGACGCTTCCACTTGCTCTTCCAGGTGAAGGCTTGGTTTCTAGAAAACTCTTATATAGAGCACTTGGAGTGTAAATGCTTTGGCCTGTCAGCAGCTGGTGTGTTCCCAGCACCCATGGGAGCCTCTCATTCTTCTATATCTTCATCTAGAACAGAGTCTGGGATGTAGTGGGTACTCAAGCAATATTAATTGGATGGATGGATGGATGGAAGGAAGGAAAGGGAAGGAAGGATGGATGGAAGGTTGGAAGGACAGATGGATGGATGGATGGATGGATGGCTAAATGGGTGGATGGATGGATAAATGGGTGGGTGGGTGGTTGGATGAATGGATGGATGGATGGACGGGTGGGCAGATGGATGGATGGATGACCTTTGGGAGAAGAAGGCAGAACAGAAAACACCTGGGCAGAAGTCTGCTGAGATTTCCAACACCCTTAACAAAAGGACCCGAGGTCTGCATTTGCAAATGCCCAGTTGGGATTAAGTCCCCAATTCACGGTGCAGTAGAAGCACCAGGCCCAACACTGGGTCAAACCCATGCCCTTGGTTCAATACGTACATAGCCTTGACCTCCCAACCACTTACCAGCCTTGGCTTCTGGCCTCCTGAAGCCTTTCTCTCCAAGATTGCTCAAGCACTTGGATCCCTGCTGAACATTCATAAAGCAATCACTGAACAAACCCTTATTGGGCACTTGCTCTGTCCCTGCTTTGGCACTGCTGGCTGCTGATGAATTAAACACACTCCGGGCTTCAAGAACTCGGTTGGTTAAGCTGGCAAGATTGGCTGGCAAACGGAAACCCATTACAAACAGACAGTCCCCCTCAATGCAGGGTGAAGGCCCCCACCAACCCCAACACATACCCACTTTCCTCTGTTAGGCCCTTAGCCAGGCCTCACATGCAGAAGAATCTTAGGCCCTGGGGTTGGGAGGGCAAGGAGAGGGGGAGTGAGGACGAGGGAACGAGTGCAGGTCAGCTGCAGGCCAATGCATCTCTGCTCTGGAAGTTCTCTCTCCATGGAGCCCCCAGGCAGGCCCCCGGCCCTGGGGCCCTCTGCTGGGACAGAGGAGAGCCCCCAGGCTGAGCGTGCCCCGTGCCTTCCCCAACACCCCCCCCACACACACACACCAACCAGATCTCCCAGCCACTGCTTGGGAGCCTCCCCCTGTGTTTGCCAAGAGTTCAAGAAGGATGTAGAAGGCGGAAGGGCTTAGAGGATGAGGCATAGCTGTCCCCCAGGGCCACCAGGCTTCTCCAGCAGGGGAGGTGACCCGGAGGCCACCCTAAGAAACTGCTTCGGTGCTCAGCGTCTACCTGCACGCTGGGTAAACACTGTGCTGTTGGGTTTTCATTCCCAAATTATCGAGGTGCCCTCCGTCAGCCCATCCTTTGTGCCTCCTTCCCTCCCCGGAGGCCTTGGCTCCAGAGGTGTGCGTATACCTTGCGTGTGCTCAGAAGAAAAACTCAAAGTAAAGGCCACAGAAATCCACGAAGCAGCAGGGCCCCCGAGAGGAAGGCCTTTCGCTCTTTAACTGGACTTTTGAAAAGCTGGTAATAGAAAATAAAAATGGCCTTTAATCTCACTCCAGAGAGAATCGCTGTCATTATTTTATAAACACACACAGACACCAACCCTTTCGGAATCCGCTTTCTTCCCCCCTTAACAATCCTACCACGCACATTTACTCCCGGTCAGTTCATGTGCTCCTACAATTGGCTTTTAAAAGCTGCAGAATATTCCATTGGGTAGACAGACCATCATTTCGGTACAATTCCCTGCTGTTAGACCTTAAAATTGTTTCTACTTTTTAGCTATAATAAATTACACTATAACAAACATGTTGAACAGAAATCTCTTCTCCACTCTCTGACAAGTCCCTTAGGATAAACTCCTAGAAGAGAAATAGCTGTACCAAGAGGGATAAAACAGCATAAAGCATTTTATACACTGAGAGCGGCGTGTTTTGAATTGTCCACCCTGAGCAATGCTTGGAAGCTGTGATGGGCGATGGTCCCATCACAGTCACCTCTTCCTCTCTGAAAACTTCCACTTCCCTGATTCTGCTATGTGTTCACTCCACAGGTATGTGCCAAGGTTCCAAAGTGGTTCCAAGTTCTCGGTATACATGTACAGAATGTGTGTGTCTGTCCCCAAACAACAGGCTTGTGGAGGTGTAGGGCAGGCAAAATGTTACCTCTGTCCAACTAGGGTCATGGCTGAGCCTGGGAATTTAATTGACATAAGACGGATAAACGGGGTAAAAGCATATACACTTCAGTTTAAGTTTGACATGACACTGAGCTTTCGTACAGAAATGAAAACCCAAAGGAGTGGCAAAATCAAAATGCTTTTTTGTTTTAAATAGTTTATTTATTGAGAGAGAGAGAGAGAGAGACAGAGAGAGACAGAAACAGACAGAATCCCAAGCAGACTCCGCACTGTCAGTGCAGAGCCCGGACTCACGGACCACGAGATCATGACCTGAGCCGAAATCAAGAGTCAGACGCTCAACCGTCTGAGCCACGCAGGCGCCCCTCGAAATGCTTTTCTGCTAGATTGAACCAAGAGAGGCAGTTGTGGAAACAAATACATGGAGAGACTGAGGAAGAGGAGTTATTTTTCTCAGATCTGCTTGCTGGTTCCTCTCAGGCTCCACTCCCCCTGCCCTCACTTGATGATGAGAGTTCTTTTCTCTGGGTTCCGGAAGGGCATCTTTCACATGGGAGACTCACCTCCTGTTTTCAGGAAGAAAAGGAGAGATGAGAGCACGCTTCTTGCATTTGCTGTTTTTCAAGCACAGAATTTTCAAACTCAAAATAGTCCTTACAGTCTGGTGGCATGTTGGGGGCGGGGCAGCTCTTCCCAGGGCAGAAAGAAGCCCTTCCTGCGGCCCCTGGTGTCTAAGCACGGGGCCGGCACAAAATAAGTATTAGGATACAGAGGGTTTGGGTAATCACTCTCAGAAAGGGAGTTTTAGGTACATAAAAAATATGCTTGTTCTGGGAAAGCTTCCCTGAGGATTCTGACATGGTCTCAACTCCCGGCCAAGGAGTCGGGAAGCCTGGGTGCTGATTGGAGAACTGCATCTGGCCCTTGACTTTGAGGGAGATGCCGAGGGTAGGAGCCGCATCTGTCTGCCCAGGGCCCCTGGGCTTGTGCGGAGGTTGAACAAACCCACCGTGCGAAGGATGTGAGATTCTGCAAAGTGCTCAGCAGATAGGAGGTAGCAGACCGACACATGTTGGTCCCTCCACAGACCACATGCTGCCGGACGCCGTGGGCCACTTCTCTCATTCAGCGCTTGTCCGTTCATTGCAAACGTCCGTGGCCCCCATCTGTCAGAGGTAGACAGGGCTGTATGGTCCCCTCTCCCTAAACCTCACTCCCAGGGGTATGGTTAACGAAGACACCGCAGGTGGGTCGGTGCCACATGTCTGTGGTTGTGCGTCAAGGAGCCCACAGTGGCACCGCCGACCTTGCCCTTGGGCACCCTGAGGACACCCTAGCAGGAAAGGCTCACGCAGGCCAGTCCTGGTGGCCGGGGTGGCCAGTCCTTCATCCGGCGGAGGGCACATGTGATTGCGTGCAGTGCTAGACCCAGAGCCTCGCTCGGGAGGGGACATGCTGGGTCCCACACCCTCACCCAAGCGAGGAGGGTGGAGCGCGTAGTTTTCGGGGCCGCCACGGATCTTCAGTGCCTCCTAGTTTACCAAAAAATATATAGTTTCTAAGACGTTAATTCACGAGCCTCCTGGTTCGATTTCGGTAATGAGATTGAACGCGCTTATGGAAGGGACGCCTGGAGGGTGATTCCGGGTCAGAGTCCTTCACAGGCTAACTGAGCAGGCCCCGCCGCAGGCTCCAGACGGTCACTCCGAAGCCACCACCTACTGACTCGTGACGCGAACGTTAGCGTGCACACACACACACACGCACACACGCATGCACGCACGCACACACACACGCGCACACACGCAAGCGCACTCATGCCCCCTGGGCGCACGCGCACACGCAAAGACACGCGCACGCACGCGCACACCACCGCCGCGCTGACTGAGCCGAGAGGACGTCCGTCCGTCCACGTAACGCCGCAGGCCTCGCTCTGCAGCTGCCGCGGGGCAGCATCCCTGGACCACACGGCACACGCTGTCGGGGGCGTAAGGCGGAGCAGCTGGGGGTCGCCGTCCCCCTCCCCCTCGCACCAGGGCTGAGCAGGTAATAGCCTCTGCCTGATACGGTTCCTCTGAGCAGTAGAGACCTAGCTCTAGCCCACGCCGGCTGCGCGCACAGGCCCGTGGGGACCGGCAGGGACCCCTGGGAGCGCGCACCCCTCGTGGGGGCGGCTGCACGGTCCTGTCCCCTCCGGGCCGCCGGTGGGCGGCGCCGGGCGTCCTGGCGTCCACCCCGGGCACGAGGCGGCGCAGAGCCGGGCTAACGGGCCGAGAGGTGTTGGCCCAGTGCTCCCGGGGGCCCCTCACAGCCGGGATCCGCCCTCCCCCAGGGGCGCCCCCCTCACGCGGCACCCCTTCCTCTGCGCACAAGTGTCTGGGGAGCCGGGGAGCCGGGGATGGAGGCTATTTCTTCACCAAGGCCCCCTTCTCCCAACCCGCCAGCAGCGCGTGACTTCGGGTAGGAACACCTGGGCAAGCCGCCCTCTCCCGTCTGCCCGCGGCTGTGTTCCTCTACCAGGACAGCTGACGGAGAACCTTCCAGCTCGGGGTCCCCGGGGGTTGGGAAGCCCCTCCCTGTCCCACCACCCAGTCAAGTCCTAAGTCACTCAGGCACAAACCAGACAAGGGACTTGCTCCAGGAGCTGCAGCTTCCTGAGCCGGCTCAGGCTGCACCCCCAGACACACACACACACACACACACACACACACACACACACACACACGGCTCGTTATTTAAGCCTGGTCAGCCCCCTCCATATCCCGCGTGACCCAGTTGATGTGTCGGGGACCCGCATCCTCTTTCCATATGTGCGACATCCTATTGCTTCTGTTTCTCTGGAGGGCCCTGCCTGACACGGCCTACCTCCCGCTGTGACTGCAGGTCTCCTCTTCCTCTAATAAGAGCCCCCTTGGGGAGCACGCAGCAAGAAAAAAAGAAAATCCCTCATTAGGACCGTCCCCAAGAGCGGTGAGTGCATGGAACCTAATTAGCGCACCTGAATTATTCCTTCCTGGTTGCAAAGGAAGGAATCTCTAAGGTCCTTATTAAAACCTACGAAACATCTAAAGAATGGTAAATCGAGAATTCTTGGGTCTGTTTTGCATTGACAGGAGCGTAAGTAGGTCCTGAGGGCATCTGAACCCCAAGCAGGTCAGCTCAGCACGACTTCAGCCGACGTATCCCCTCCAAGGGAAGACGCAGTGAGTACAAACTCCTGTTTATAGAGCGCTGCATACTATACTAAGTGCTTTCATATTTATTACTGCCTTTGATCTTCAGCACCACCTCCACTGAGGTAAGGATTAGCTCACACCTTTGGACAAGGACGAGTCAGAAAGTGAGGGGAAAGGCGTTTGAAAAACACAGGAAGGCCTTGGCTGTTAGTTCACGCGTGCGTTCACCGTGCAGATATTTACTGCTCACCACAATGTGTCAGCTCTGCTAGAGGTTGGGGAGACAGCAGTGAATGGGGCAGACGTGGTCCAAACCCGTGCAAACATTTCTTCAGTGCTTGCCCTGGCAAGGCACCATTGCCAAAGTCCAAGGGCGTGTCGAGCCCAGTTTAATGGAAGGCTCTCCGATTGTGAAAGGCACCCTCCTGTGAGCTCCCTTGCCACCTCAAACTCACACCCTTCCGCCTCTTTTCTCATGTCTCTCTCCTCTCGCCTGAGAGCTCCCCGAGGGAAGGATCATTCTCCACCCAGCCAGCAAGGCACCTGGCCCTCAGTTCTTAGGACAGATTTGTCCAGCGCTGACCTACCATGAGCCAAACACGATGTCAGAGGCTGCGGGTACAAAGAGAGACGAAACCTAGGTCGCGTTCTCCAGAGACGTAGAGTCTGGTGGGGAGACAGATAAATAAGTGGCAGTTATTTCGATGCGATTAGTTTTCAGAGGAATGGTAGATGATCCAACAGCACGGGGAAGAAAATGCTTGGCAAGGTCAGGAAGAATGAGCAGAAAGGAGCACGTCAACAACTTACTGTCAAATGGTTCAGGATTTAAAAAAAAAAAGTTTTTCTGGCTTGTACTTGCAACTTTTCTGGGATTTTTCAGTTTTTTGGGTTTTTTTAATCTCAGTAGAAATAACACTTAAGAAAGAATGCAGGTTTGCTTGGCCTGCGGTAACAGAACACCACAGCCTAGGGGGCGGAAACCACAGAAATGGATTTTCTCTCAGTGCTGGGGGCTGGAGGTCTAATCAGGGTCCTGCTGGGCTGGTTTCCTTGGGGACCTCTTTCCTTGGCCTGCAGATGGCCAAACTGTATGTCCAAACTTCCTCTTCTTCTTTTTTTTAAATTTTTTTTTCAACGTTTTTTATTTATTTTTGGGACAGAGAGAGACAGAGCATGAACGGGGGAGGGGCAGAGAGAGAGGGAGACACAGAATCGGAAACAGGCTCCAGGCTCCGAGCCATCAGCCCAGAGCCCGACGCAGGGCTCGAACTCACGGACCGCGAGATCGTGACCTGGCTGAAGTCGGACGCTCAACCGACTGCGCCACCCAGGCACCCCGAAACTTCCTCTTCTTCTAAGGACACCAGTCAGATTGGATTAGGGCCCACCCTACTAACCTCATTCAACTCGATTGCCTCTGTAAATGCCCTCTGTCCACATACAGTTACATTCTGAGCTATTAGGGTTTTTAGGAGTTCACACATTAACTTGCAGGGAGACAGAATTCAGTCTGTTACAGTTAATTTCTTCACTTTCCCACATCCTCTCTTTCGAGAGTTACATATGTGCTATTTTCTGGGAAATGCCACTGGAGAGTCTCTCGAAGGTCTGTCTTGTCTTCAGCACCCAGGAGATGGGTACTCGGTAACTGAAAAAGCCTCCTTTATCACATATTACTGTTTTGTATGCTCGCTGTGTCCTCACTGCTGGACAGTAAGTCCTGAGAGGATACAACAGTGTCTGGTTCCCCCAGGATCTAGCACAACACCTTGCATAAGATAGATATCCAATATATTTACAGTGTGTGAATGAATTCGTTAGTCACATGACAAGGACTCTGAAGTCTTTAAGAAAACTGAGAAAGCAGAGAGCTAGAAAATACTTAATCTTTTGTATTAATTAGAAATGTGTACGCTACACATAGGACGTAGAAACCCAGAGTGAAGTCCCAGAGTACAGTTTCGTGTGTACTTGAGATGTGCCGAGTCAGTGTTCCCTGAAACCTCATAAGAATTCAGAAATAGTCCGGTATTCAGGGTATGAAAAAGCTACCTTGGATCCCAGGGTGGTGTTGCTTACTAGGGCACAATTTTCTTTCTAATTCTTGTTTTTCCTTCACACTCACGATCGTAAGTGGATGTGCGTCTGCATGAACATCAGCCTTGATATCTGGTTTCTGGAGTAGATTCTTAAAAGAGAGGAAACCTATCTGCTTTCCGAGCATCTTCCAAACCTTAGCGCGTTGCTCTGCACAGGTGCATGAGGATCCTGAAATCGCTCAGAAATTAAAGTATTCTGTGGGTGATGCTTATTACTTTTATGGGTTTTGCTTAATAATTACCCAGTCAGACTTCCTCCCTCTCTGTTATGCTAGAAGCACTGGTTTCTCATTTCTAAGAAGTAAAATGCCCACAGGAGAAAGAGAACAATCAGAGTGTTTGATCCTTTTTTTTTTTTTTTAAAGAATAAAAGAAAGAAAAAGGAATTCCAATTCACTCAGAGTGGGTCATGCTTCTTCACTTAGCTACAGGGAAATCCCAACTCATGCAAAAATAATTCTGTCTTCACTATTCCATAATCCAAGGGTGTCTACAGTAATTTCGCCACTCCTTTTATGAAAGGAGATCAGTGTATGTGTCTTGATAATACATTCTTCTCGGTCTTACCATAGTGTCGCGTTAGTAACTGCATTCGATTGTGGCATGACCCGGCTCAGGCCCCTGCTGTGCTCTTACAGACCATTATTAATGCGGACCCCTTCCAGGGCTGTAATTTGGGATTCAATTTGCCATAAAATTGTCCTAAGTGTCACCTTAGTAATCGGAGATCATGTGACCCATGAAACACATTGAACGGAGAGATGGCATCTCTTAGAAATTAATGTTAAATTGTCCCCAGTCGTAAAAAGGCACTAGCCATTACATCCCAAGTAAATTTCGCTGTGCTTTAGAGATAGTGGGGGGGGGGGGGGGGTTAAGAGGAAGGAGGATGCTCTACCCACACTCCTGAACTGGGCCTCCGAGGCCTCAGAGTGGACCTGCCTCAGCAAATATCCCAAGGCTTAGCACACAGACAGGTCGATCCAGTAACCCCTCTGGTTGATTTTGATGATTTTGATGGTACTTTTGATGGTATTTGCACACATTTCTCCTCTTTTTAACCAAAAATCCTCATGTGGTCTAGCAAAGGAGTTTTAATCTAATTCCAGATAGAAAAGGCAGTTTAGATGTTAAGTCTGGCCAAACAGAAGGCAGTTGGGCTAATCACTAGGGAAATGCAAATCAAACCACAATGAGATACCACTTCTCACCCATTGAGACAGTTACTATTAACAAGCAAAACAAAATCAAGCAGAAAATAGCAAGTTCGTCAAGGATGTGGCACCTGCCATGGAAAACAGTATGGCAGCTCCTCAAAACCTTAAATGTAGGATTACCGTGTGATCCAGTAATTCTACTCCCGGGTGTGTGTGCGCAAAAGAATTGGAGGCAGAAACTTGACCGGATATTTGAACGCCAGTGTTCATAACAACATTATTCACAAGAGCCCAAACATGGCAACAGCCCAAATCTCCAGTGATGGGTGAATGGATAAACAAAATGCAGCATATGTGGTACACACACTGGAATATTATTCAGCCTTAAAAAGGAATGAAATGCTGACACTTGCTACAGCGTGGAGGAAACCTAAGGACATTACGAGGTAAATACGCCACACACAGGGGTGCTGGGTGGCTCAGTCGGTTAAGCTTCTGACTCTTGATTTCGGAGCAGGCCATGGGATCAAGCCCTGTATCGGGCTCTACGCCGAGCGTGGAGCCTGCTTGGGATTCTGTCTCTCCCTGCCTCTCTGCCCCTCCCCTGCTTGCACACACTGTCTCTCTCTCAAAATAAATAAATAAGCATTTAAAAAAATAAAAATAAATAAGCCACGCACAAAAGAACAAATCCTGGATGATTCTGCTCATATGAAGTACCTAGAGTAATCAGATTCATGGACACAGAGTAAAATGGTGGTTTCCGGAGCCTGAAAGGAGACAGGAATGGAGGGTTGTTGTTTAATGGGCAGAGAG
Source organism: Neofelis nebulosa (assembly GCF_028018385.1). Taxonomy (NCBI): domain Eukaryota; kingdom Metazoa; phylum Chordata; class Mammalia; order Carnivora; family Felidae; genus Neofelis; species Neofelis nebulosa. The sequence goes on along the minus strand of NC_080796.1, from coordinate 10,950,357 downwards.
TTTCAGATTTATCAATAAGATGCAAGAGTCCTGGAGATGGGTTGCACAGCAACGTTGAATGTATGCAGTGCCATGGAACTGCACATTTAAAAATGGTTAAAAGGGGGGCGCCTGGGTGGCTCGTTGGTTGAGCGGCCGACTTCGGCTCAGGTCACGATCTCGCGGTCCGTGAGTTCGAGCCCCGCATCAGGCTCTGTGCTGACAGCTTGGAGCCTGGAGCCTGTTTCTGATTCTGTGTCTCCCTCTCTCTGCCCCTCCCCCGTTCATGCTCTGTCACTCTCTGTCTCAAAAATAAATAAATGTTAAAAAAAAAAAAATGGTTAAAAGGCTATGGGGCGCCTGAGTGGCTCAGTCAGTTGAGCATCCGACTTCGGCTCAGGTCAGAATCTCATGGTTTGTGAGTTCAAGCCCCGCATCAGGCTCTGTGCTGACAGCTCAGAGCCTGGAGCCTGCTTCAGATTCTGTGTCTCCTTCTCTCTGCCCCTCCCCCACTTGTGCGCGCTCTCTCTCTCTGTCTCTCTCTCTCTCTCTCAAAAATAAATAAATGTAAAAAATATTTTTTTGTAAATTTAAAAAATGGTTAAAATGCTTAACTGTATGTTTTATCACAATTTCTTTTTTGGACATAACCCAAAATGTGTGCAATCTGGGAATGTGCTAGAAAAATCTAGGCATCGGGGCGGCTCTCTTGTAACTGCTGTAGGTAAGACAGGTCAAGCCCCGGACACCCCGGGATATGTAGGCAGAGCCATGGAGATGGAGAAAAGGGAGGTGTCTGCCTCTGTCCCTGCAGGTGGGCGCAGCTCACTGTCAGCCCCCCGGCTCTGCCTGCAGGGGCGGCCAGCACCACACCTTTGTCTAGCACGCTTGCTCTTCCGGAATTTTCAGACAAATCCACGACTTTGCAGCCTTATTTTACAGCGTGTATTTTTTGTTCCTTCTTTCCTGGTGACTCTCTTGGTTCTGAATTTGGGCAGGCAGAGTGAGGTGGCCTGAACAGGGGCCCTTCTATACATTGCATATACCCTTCTATACCCTCACATATGTCTTCCCCCATCTCTCACCCCCAGTTACAAGGCACATGCTCCAACATTCCTTTATGTTCTGTAGCAGAGATCAGAGTCCATATAAACTGACGGTAATAGGACGTACGGGCCGCTGCACACAAGGCACTCTTTGATGATTCTACTATAAAAAAAATTCCCGTGATTTATCTGGTCACCTGGAGGGACCGGACACAGTATGATCATGATGCTCTTAATAAACGCGAGAGTACTTTTAGAAGCAAAATCTTCCTGACATAAGATTAATATTCTTTATCACATTATTGAAGGCATGTTATATTTGGGCATTATCTGTCTCCATTATGCCTACCTCAAAAAAGGCTATGAGAAACCAAAAAGATGAATGGCACTTTTGACAGCTTCTTGGGACTGTGGGGCAAAAATTAGAGTCCAGGGCTCGGTAACAAGGGCCTGATAATCCCTTCTACTTAGGTTTTAGACAACAAAGGGTTATACCCTAGGAGGGAGGCTGAATTGGGGTAGACTGAAACAGCTTCACATCATCTCAGTTCTTGAAATTGCACTAAGGTAATCCAAGATTGCTAGTTTGCCTAGCCAAAGTAACATTTTCCCACATATTAATTATTTCTGTAACTTTATATACAATGAGGATATGCAGTATTATATACTTAAGTAAAAAGAAGACGATCAGGCATACAAAGATAAAAACAACACAAAGGAAAACCAAAAGAAACTACAGATACTTCAAACAGTTACATAGAGGCCCAGATAATGGCATGATACAGATTTTCAAATAGGTAAGCTTAATATATTCAATAAGAAGAAAGACAAAATTGAGAATTTGTTGTAGAACCTGGCTATTAGAAAAACAAACCTTTATAAGTAAAAAAACAAAGTGTGAAATTTAGAACTATTAAAAAATAAACCTTTATGAGTAAAAAACAAAATAGTTGAAATTTAGAACTAAGTGGTTAGGTCTAACGGCAAATTAGACTTGGCTGAAAACAGAATTAATAAACTGGATGAAAATTCAGAAGAAAATATCCAGTATGAAGTGAGAGTCAAAAAAAAAGGACAATAGAAGAGAGGGTGGGAGACAAGGGGGCACAGAGAAAGGTCTAACACATATGGAATTGGAGTCTCTGAAGAGGCAATGAATGGGTCAGAAGCAATATTCAAATAGATATTTGCTGAGAATTTTCCATAACAGTGAATGACCTCAAGCCACCACTGGTTCAAGGAGAGCTACAAAGTCCAATCAGGATAAATGGAAGGAAATCCCAAATTGGACACATCAGAGTAAACCTGCGGAAGGAGGAGAAGAAACAAGCTACATGGAGAAGTAAAGCCAATTATCGTCATAGGAGCAGTAATAGAACAATATGTGACTTCTCCACAGAAACTGTAGCAGTCGAAGGCAATAGAAAGAAATCCTCAAAGTGCTGAAAGACCGCATCTGCCCATCTAGAATTCCAGTGAAAATATACTTCAAATTTGAAGGGGAAACTGAAGCCATTTTCAGACAAATGACACCTGAGAGAATTCAGCAACAGATCCTCCATTAAGAAAAGACCAAGTGGCATTCTTTAGGCAGAAGGAAAGTGACCTCAGACAGAAGTTCAGAAATGCAGAGAGAAACAAGCAACAAAAAGGTAAATGTGTCGGCAAATCTAAATGAACATCGATTCTGTAAAACAATCTCATGGGATTTAAACTGTGTATGATATGATACAAATACACAGCAAAGCTAGCATGCAAATCAGGAGAGACAGAATGAAGTTAAGAAATGCTAAGAGGGGTGCCTGGGTGGCTGATTCTTGGTTAAGTGTCTGACTTTGGCTAAGGTCATGATCTCAGGGTTTGAGTTTGAGCCCTGCTTTGGGGCTCCATGCTGACAGGGAGGAGCCTGCTTGGGATTCTCTCTCTCTCTCTCTCTCTCTCTCTGTCTCTGTCTCTGTCTCTGTCTCTCTCTGTCTCTTCCCCTCCCTCTCTCCCTCTCTCCCTCTCTCCCTCTCCCCGTCTCTCCCTCTCTCCCTCTCTCCCTCCTTGCCCCACCCCCACTCATGTGCATGCTCGTTCTCTCTCTCTCTCTCTCTCTCAAAATAAATTATAAAAAATACTAAGAGTTTTGCATTGTCTAGGAGGAGCGTGAAAGTACATGAAATGTTAGATTTTGATGTCAAAGATGCATGTTGAAATTTTGCAGTCACCACTAAAAACAGTACGAGAGTGTCATCTCCAGCTGATAGAATAAAAAATGTAAAAAGACTAAAAGAAGACATGAAAGGATTATAGATAAGTTGATATAAATAGTAAGCAATAACAAAAAAGGTAAATTTAAACCCAAATAAATGAGTAATCATAATATTAAACTGCTTCAATTAAAAAAACAAAGTTTGTAAGCCTAGATATTTTAATGTTTATTTATTTTTGAGACAGAGAGAGACACAGCATGAGCAGGGAAGGGGCAGAGAGAGAGAGGGAGACACAGAATGTGAAGCAGGCTCCAGGCTCTGAGCTGCCAGCACAGAGCCCAACGCGGGGCTGGAACTCACGAACTGTGAGATCATGACCTGAGCCGAAGTCGGACGCTTAACCAGCCTAGATATTTTAAAAACAATAAACCATGCATGCTAAAAGAGACCTATCTAAATGATAAAAATACAAAAAGTTTGAGATTAAAAAGCTGGAAAAAGTTGACCTTCATTAGGTAAAGTTATCAAAGTGGTTGTATAAATTTTACTCCCTTGTATGGGTGTTTTAGTCCCTTCACATCCTGCCAACACTTGTACTATCAGATTTTTTTAAATGTTTATTTATATTTGAGAGAGAGAGACAGAGCACGAACAAGGGAGGGACAGAGTGAGAGGGAGACACAGAATCTGAAGCAGGCTCCAGGCTCTGAGCTGCCAGCACAGAGCCTGATGCCGGCTTGAACCCACGAATTGTGAGATCTTGACCTGAGCCGAAATCAAGACTTGGACACTCAACTGACTGAGCCACCCAGGCATCCCTGTACTGTCAGATTTCTAAAAACCTATCCAGTCTGACAAGTGTGTTGTGGTTTAAATTTCCATGTCTAGGGGCTCCTGGGTAGTTCAGTCGGTTCAGTGTCCGACTCTTGATCTCAGCGCAGGTCATGATCTCCTGGTTCGTGAGATCAGGCCCCACATTGGGCTCTGTGCTGGGTGTGGAGCCTGCTTGGGATTCTCTCTCTCTCTCTCTCTCTCTCCCTCTCCCTCTCTCTCTCCCTCTCCCTCTCTCTCTCCCTCTCCCTCTCCCTCTCCCTCTCCCTCTCCCTCTCCCTCTCCCTCCCTCACTCCCTCCCTCTCCCTCTCTCTCCCTCTCTCTCCCTCTCTCTCTGCCCCTCCTCCTCTCTCGTTCTCTCTCAAAATAAATAGATTTTAAAAACCATTAAATTTACGTGTCTAATTAGTAATATAGTTCAGCACAAGATGATGTGCTTTCACTGGCCATTTAGATTTCCTTCTTGCCTCTTTTTGTGTAGGTTTTCTGCCATTTGAGTTACTTGCCTTTCTTCATTAATATGTATAAATGAGTTTGTTAAACCTTCTGGTCACTAGTCTTTTGTAATTTTGTGGCTATTTACATGTTTGAAGTGCGCTTTTTCACAAGTTCTTCTGTAAGAGATGTATATACTGGTCACTGATTCAAAGTACAGAAAACAGCCATAGCACAGGGCCAAGCTCCTGGGCTTGTGTCTAAGTCAGTGATTTAACTGAAAGTGCGTTGGATTGTACTGCTGTTCTGTCCGCTCAGTTACTTCTGGATGATGGGGTACCTAAGACTGTTGTGTTCCTTGGATTTGAGCACATGGGCACATTACCATGTTTCGTTTGCTGTAAAATGAGTTAGGATTAACTCTAAGAAGTTAGAAGCAATGTTGTGGAGGATACTAAGCAAGTAAATAAGGCATTCTGCAAATACATGGTCAGTGGTTCTGGAAGGAAAACTAATCATACAAATATGTAAATACATATAAACATAAGTTACAGTTGTGTATGTACGTATACATATATGTATATGTATAGTATATAGTTGTATATGTATGTGTACACGCACACTGCAATATATACATACGCACATAGCCAGTAAGGGCAGATCGTTTTCCCTTTCATGATGAAATGTATCCAGTATAACCAACTCCAGTCTGTCTCCAGATGACTGGCCGGTCTGTCTAGGAAATGGTGGTTTTTGGGGTCTCTGGACATCCCGCAGTGGCAGCAGCCAGGTCACCCTTAATAAGAGGCATTCTGTCTTATTCAGTCCATAAATGGTCTCCATTCCTGTCTACACAGTCACTCTATACATAAGTTTATTGATCGCACACCAGGGTGGTTGGGAAGAGACGCTGAGATGCCGAATGGGTCATTTTGTCCACCCGCGTACCGAGAACCACCTTTGTGGTAGATGTGTTTTATAGAGCTATCGAGCATAAGAGAGATTTAAGAGGTATATCCACGTCTCTTCCCTGTAACTCTTTGTTACCAATCTTCTTATTTAATATTTCTTACGAAGCACCTGATTACACGGCCTAGCCACTAGCCACTTCCATGCATTAATGACTACAGCTCTGGACTCCAAGCTGTGTTTTCAGCCAGATAAGATGGAAAACTGGATGCAGTTCTTGAAGTTCTGCCCATTGGGAGGATTTACTTTCATTGTCTTTCGGGAACACTCTTAATGCTGTCATACTGCACCAGTCTACCTCTGGCTAAGGCCAGCCCATCATGAAGAACAGTCTATACACCAGCGCGTTTTTCCCTTCCTCTGCCCACTGATCATAAAGAATCCCTGTGAGGCCAAAAGTGTGACTTAATGGAGGCAGTAGTGCATCAAGAGTCTGTGTCATGAAAACCTGAGCCACCTGCTCATGGAACTTCCTTGTGCTTTCATGACTTACTTGTTCCTGATGCCTATTGTGGACCACTTCTGCTTGGTGATGGATTGAATCTTCATGTACCACATCTGATGTCTTGATGAATTAGATAATTCCCAGTGCATGTTGGGCAAGCCAGGTGCTGATTATCGAAAGAAAAATTCTCTGAAGAGGAAGCATCTTTGCTCCTAAACTCGAGAGATCTTCACTGCGATCTTCCTCTTGGCGAATGGCGGAGGGTCTGTGCAGTATCTCTGTTTTCCATAAAGACTTCAAATACCCAGGTGAAGAGAATCCCCCAAATTCTCTACACTGTTATAACTTAGAAACTTCGCTTTTGTTGTGAGGTCCTAAATTTGGGGGAGGGCTTATCTCCTGTTGCTGGCACGTATGGACTTACTAAGTCAGTGACAGTACTTTGCATTTACTGTTCACCAACTTAACTTGGCGTGACATCATCATTCTGGACCATTGTGATGCTCCAAGGGATGTCAGAATAATCAAGATCAGCAAAGGCTAGATTTTGGCAGGAGAGTGGCACAGCCCAGAAGCAAAATGGTGAAGGCCTTTCCACACTAGCACCTCTCACCATTCTCCCTGGGTCTGAAGAGCACAGCCACCACAGAGTTTTTCTAAGGATGTTGATACTCTGTCACAGCTGCATCTTTCAGTGATTAATAAAGGGGGTGTTCTCTCAAGGGTATTCTGGAGATTGGGTGGTCGTGGGAATGTGGTAGCACATGATAAATCATTCCAATATTTTTATCTCCTTAACTCTTTGGATCCTTTCTACATTATACCAGGGAGGTTCTGACGTCCCAACCTCATTGAATGAGGCAGTTGAACCTAGGTTTCAGTCAACCGAGCAGGCAGATTGTTAGAGTCACTCTCAGCTCTCAGGTTAAAACATTAAATCCATGATCTCTGCTTTGTACACCCATATCGATAACTGCAGCCTAATCCAGGATTATGTTTTGTTTTCCTTGCCCTAATATCTTTAGACTCAATTCCTACACTTATTCCTCAGGATATATAAGCTATCTCTTCCTGAGGCCCTCCCCATATGGTGTTTTGAGAGCTGATTCTAGTTATGGGTCTGGAGATAATGAAGGGTACTTAGGTTTTTTTCTCGATGAAAGAAAAAAATCATTGTTTCTTCCCCTTCGATTCTTAAATCTTTTATTTCTTTTCCTTGCCTTACTACACTGATTAGGACCTCCCATACAATGCTGCGAAAAGTCTTGATACCAAAAGCAAACTTTCTATTTTTTAACTGAAATATATTTGACATATAACATGTGTAAGTTTAAGGTATCAGCGTGTTGATTTGATATATTTATATATTGTATATATTATATATTTATATATTGTAACATTGCCATTGTAGCATTTAGCTCCTTTATCACATCACATAATTATCACTTCTTTTCTGTGATAGGAATTATTAAGATCTAGTCTCTTAGCAAGTTTGATGATGATAATTTCTGCATTCATTATACTGTGTATTATTACATCTTCAGGACTTATTTTCTATCAAAAAAGGCACACTGTAAACATCCACCATTAACTATGATGTTTGTTACATGTAGGTATTTATAGGTATCCTTCACCCTTTAAAAACTTTCCATCTGGGGCAACTGGCTGGCTCAGTCGGAAGAGTGTGCAACTCTTGATCTCAGGGTCATGGGTTTGAGCCCCACGTTGGATGTAGAGATTACTTAAACAAATTTAAAAACTTTAAAAAAGACAGCTTCCTCCAGTTCTTAGTTTGCCATGTTTTTTTTTTTTTTTTTATCATGAAAAGGTGTTGGATTTTATCAAATGCTTCTGCACATCTGAGATGTTCACATGGTAATCTTTCTAATGTAGTGAATTACTGGATATATTATAGTTTTATATGTTGCTAACATTGGCTTAGCAACATACTATGCACTGCTAACTTCTGTTTGCTATTATTTCTTTAGAATTCTTACACCTATATTACTGACTGAAATTGGTTTGCACTTTTCCATTCTGTCAGATTTTGGTATTAAGGTAAAATGAATAAATTAGTTGGGAAATATTTCTTACTATTCTGTTCCCTGGGAAAAAAACGGTAAAGAATTGAATTATTTTCTTCCTTAACGGTTTTGGTAGACTATACTAATGAAACCAAATGAGCCTGTCATTTTCTTTGTGGAAAGAGTATTAAAGAGTATAAATTCTTCATCATTTTCATTAATGGTTTTATGGTGTTTCAGATTTTTTAAAAATTTTCTTGAGTCATCTTTGATGATAAATTATATAGTTATTAAGGAATTTGTTCATTTTACCTGTCTTTTCAAAAATTTGGCATGAAGTTGTTAATATGCTCTTATCATCTTTAATGTCAAGGCATCTGGAGTGATGTTCCCTTCCTGATTCTAGACACACGTACCCTCTTTTTTTCTCCATTAATTTTACCAGAGGTTTTATTGGTCTTCAGAAAACTCACTTTAGTTTTGTGGTTTTTGTTGTTGATGCGCTCTACTTTGAGCTTGCTTTATATTTTGAGTTCTGCTCTGATGTTTATCATTTCCTTTCTTGTATTTTTTTTGGGGGGGGGCATATTTGCCGAGCTTTTTCTAATCTCTTGAGATAGGGTCTTAGCTTATTTATTTTTAGCCTAATCTTGTATTTGTACAATACAAGGACCGTAGAATGTTTTTAGCATATGTATTTATAACTATCTATATGTAAGTTAGTATTCCTACAATTTTTTTGTTATCAGTTAGAATATGCTCATATTTCCATTGTGATTTCTTCTCTGATTCATGAGTTGATATCCCATTATGATTGTTGATATTTCTTTTTAAAAAAAAATTATTTATTTATTTTGAGAGAGAAACAAAGAGAGAATGAGCAGGGCAAGGGCAGAGAAAGAGGGAGAGAGAGAATCCCAAGCAGGCTCTGTGCTGTCAGTGCAGACCCCAATATGGGGCTTGATCTTATGAACCATGAGATCATGACCTGAGCCAAAATCAAGAGTTGGATGCTTAACTGACTGAGCCACCCAGGCGCCCCTGATTTGTTGCTATTTCTGTTTGTTTTAATAATTCTGTTCATTTCTGCTTTTTTTTTTTTTTAAATTTTTTTTTTTTTCAACGTTTTTTATTTATTTTTGGGACAGAGAGAGAGCATGAACGGGGGAGGGGCAGAGAGAGAGGGAGGCACAGAAGCGGAAACAGGCTCCAGGCTCTGAGCCATCAGCCCAGAGCCTGACGCGGGGCTCGAACTCACGGACCGCGAGATCGTGACCTGGTTGAAGTCGGACGCTTAACCGACTGCGCCACCCAGGCGCCCCTATTTCTGCTTTTTATATACTAATACTATACTACTACATGCCCACAAATTTTAGAATTGTATCTTCCTGGTAGACTGAACTATTTACTATGATTAATATCTCTATTTCTAGTAATAATTATTGTCTTAAAATGTATATGTTATGTTGTTATTATATTATTAGTAGCCACACCAGATTGCTTTTGGTTAGTATTTGCATATTATACTTTTACTTTAAACATTCTGTATCCTTACGTTTTAGATGTATCTTATTAACAGCACATAGGTGGGCTTTTAAACTCCAGTCTGATATTATTTTACTGGAAATACCTGCTCTGTTTATATTTACTTTTCTTAATAAAATACATTTAGTGTGATTAGTAATATATTTTGATTTAAATCTGATGCCTTATTTTGTGCTTAAAAATTCCCTACCTCTTATTTTTTAAGTTTTGCTCCCTCCCCTTCTCACCCCTTCCCCCCCCCCAGCCCTATTTTTTTTTAATGAGAGGAGATCTCTGAGTATTCTTAAAATCATTCCCTTTTGCGGTACCTGGGTGGCTCAGTTGGTTGAGCGTCCAGCTTCTGCTCAGGTCATGATCTAATGATTCATGAGTTCAAGCCCTGCATTGGGCTTACTGCTGTCAGCACAGAGCCCGCTTCAGATCCTCTGTCTTCTTCTCTCTGCCCCTCCCCTGCTCATGCTCTCTCTCAAAAAATAAATGAAACATTAAAAATGAAAATAAAATCATTCCTTTTTTCTTTAAGAGTTTGTAAGTTATACACTCTGACTCTCTTTTGGTACTTATCCTAGAAATTAAAACATGCATAATGAGCCTATCAAAGTCTCAAGTTAATCAAAATATTTCCCTCAATTTGGACGATAAAAAGACATTAGAACGTCTCAAATTTATTTACTTCTTTATGTACTGTTATCATACTCTAGAGCTTATGTCTTATTTTTAACCCTAGTGATGTTATTATTGCTGTTTTGTAAAAATAAACTTCACATGTACTTGTCCAAGTATTCACTGTTTTCTTTCATTTCCATTTCTTCTTGCAACTCTGACCTTCCATTTGTGATTACTTTCCTTCTGCATGACGCATCATCTCCTTTAGCATTTTTTTCAGCCCTCTTGGTTTTTGTTTTTAAATGTCTTCATTGCACATTCATAATTGATGGATCCCTTTGCAGGATATAATATTCTAGGGTAACAGTTACCTTGTTTCATCAACTGAAAACACCATTCCATTGTTTCTGACTTCTATTTTTTTTTAATATAATTTATTGTCAAATTGGCTTCCATACAACACCCAGTGCTCATCCCAACAAGTGCCCTCCTCAGTTCCCATCACCCACTTTCCCCTCTCCCCCCATCCCCCCATCAACCCTCAGTTTGTTCTCTGTATTTAAGAGTCTCTTATGGTTTGCCTCCCTCCCTCTCTGTTTGTAACTTTTTTTTTTACCCTTCCCTTCCCCCATGGTCTACTGTTAAGTTTCTCAAGATTTACATATGAGTGAAAATATGTGGTATCTGTCTTTCTCTGACTGACTTACTTTACTTACCATGACACCCTCCAGTTCCATCCACATTGCTGCAAATGGCGTGATTTCATTCTTTCTCATTGCCAAGTAGTACTCCATTGTATACGTAAACCACAACTTCTTTATCCACTCATCGGTTGATGGACATTTAGGCTCTTTCCATAATTTGGCTATTGTTGAAAGTGCTGCTGTAAACATTGGGGTACAAGTGCCCCTATGCATCAGCACTCCTGTATCCCTTGGGTAAATTCCTAGCAGTGCTGTTGCTGGGTCATAGGGTAGATCTATGTTTAATTTTTTGAGGAACCTCCACACTTTTCCAGAGCGGCTGCACCAGTTTGCATTCCCACCAACGGTACAAGAGGGTTCCTGTTTCTCCACATCCTTGCCAGCATCTGTAGTTTCCTGATTTGTTCATTTTAGCCACTCTAACAGGTGTGAGGTGGAATCTCAGTATGGCTTTGTTTTGTATTTCCCTGATGATGAATGACATTGAGCATCGTTTAATGTGTCTCTTGGCCATCAGGATGTCTTCTTTGGAAGAATGTCTATTCATGTCTTCTACCCATTTCTTCACTGGATTATTTGTTTTTTGGGTGTGGAGTTTGGTGAGTTCTTTATAGATTTTGGATACGAGCCCTTTATCTGATACATCATTTGCAAGTATCTTTTCCCATTCCATCGGTTACCTTTTAGTTTGGTTTGTTTCCTTTGCAGTGCAGAAGCTTTTAATCTTGACGAGGTCCCAATAGTTCATTTTTGCTTTTAATCCCCTTGCCTTTGGAGATGTGTAGAGTAAGAAATTACTGCGGCTGAGGTCAAAGAGGTTGTTGCCTATTTTCTCCTCTAGGGTTTTGATGGTTTCCTGTCTCACATTCAGGTCTTTCATCCGTTTTGAGTTTATCTTTGTGTATGGTGTAAGAAAGTGGTCTAGTTTCAGTCTTCCGCATGTTGCTATCTGGTTCTCCCAGCACCATTTGCTAAAGAGACTGTCTTTTTTCCATTGGATGTTCTTTCCTGCTTTGTCAAAGATTAGCTGGTCATACATTTCTGGGTTCTCTATTCCATTGGTTTATGTGTCTGTTTTTGTACCAATACCATACTGTCTTAATGATTACAACTTTGTAATAGAGGCTTAAGTCTGGGATTGTGATGCCTCCTGCTTTGGTTTTCTTCTTCAATATTGCTTTGCTATTCGGGGTCTTTTCTGGTTCCATACAAATTTTAAGATTGTTTGTTCAAGTTTGAGAAGAATGCCTGTGCAATTTTGATTGGAATTGCATTGAATGTGTAGATTGCTTTGGGTGGTATTGACATTTTAACAATATTTATTCTTCCAGTCTATGAGCATGGAATGTTTTTCCATTTCTTTGTGTCTTCAATCTCCTTCATAAGTTTTCTATAGTTTTCAGCATATGCATCTTTTACATCTTCAGTTAGGTTTATTCCTAGGTATTTTATGGTTCTTGGTGCAATTGTATATGGGATCAGTTTATTTCTCTTTCTGTTGCTTCATGATTAGTGTATAAAAATGCAACAGATAAAAAAAAAATTAAAAAAAAAAAGGGGCGCCTGGGTGGTGCAGTCGGTTAAGCGTCCGACTTCAGCCAGGTCACGATCTCGCGGTCCGTGAGTTCGAGCCCTGCGTCAGGCTCCGGGCTGATGGCTCGGAGCCTGGAGCCTGTTTCCGATTCTGTGTCTCCCTCTCTCTCTGCCCCTCCCCTGTTCATGCTCTGTCTCTCTCTGTCCCAAAAATAAATAAAATAAAAAAACGTTGGAAAAAAAAATTAAAAAAAAAATAAAAATGCAACAGATTTCTGTACATTGATTTTGTACCCTGAAACTTTGCTGAATTAATCTGTCAGTTCTAGCAGTCTTTTGGTGGATTCTGTTGGGTTTTCCATATAGAGTAACATGTGTCTGCGAAAAGTGAAAGTTTGAATTCATCTTTGCCAATTTTGATGCCTTTGATTTCACTTTGTTGTCTGATTGCTGATGCTAGGACTTCCGACACTATGTTAAACAATAGTGGTGAGAGTGGACATCCCTGTCGTATTCCTGATCTCAGGGGGAAAGCTCTCAGTTTTTCCCCATTGAGGATGATATTAACTGTGGGATTTTAATATATAGCTTTTATGATGTTTAACTGTGTGTCTTCTATTCCGACTTTCTTGAGGGTTTTTATTAAGAAAGGATGCTGTACTTTGTCAAATGCTTTTTCTTCATCTATTGACAGAATCATATGGTTATTATCCTTTCTTTTATGAATATGAAGTATCACATTGATTTGCAAATATTGAACCAGCCCTGCAGCCCAGGAATAAATCCCACTTGATCATGATGAATAATTCTTTCTATATGCTCTTGAATTTGATTTGCTAGTATCTTGTTGAAAATTTTTGCATCATTGTTCATCAGGGATATTGGCCTATAGTGCTCTTTTTTTGTTGGGTCTCTGCCTGCTTTGGGAATCAAAGTACTACTGGCTTCATAGAATGAGTCTGGAAGTTTTCCTTCCATTTCTATGTTTTAGAACAGCTTGAGAAGGATAGGTATTAACTCTGCTTTACATGTCTGGTAAAATTTCCCAGAGAAGCAGTCTGGTCCAGGACTCTTTAGTTGTTGGAAATTTTTGATAACTGATTCAATTTCTTCACTAGTTTTGGGTCTGTTCAAATTTTCTATTTCTTTCCGTTTGAGTTTTGGTAGTGTGTGGGTATTTAGGAATTTGTCCATTTCTTCCAGGTTGTCCAGTTTGTTGGCATATAATTTTTCTTAGTATTCCATGATAAATGCTTGTATTTCTGAAGGATTGGTTGTAATAAGTCCATTTTCATTCATGATTTTATCTGTTTGGGTCCTCTTTCTTTTCTTTTTGAGAAGCCTGGCTAGAGGTTTATCAATTTTGTTTATTTTTCAAAAAACCAACTCTTAGTTTCATTGATCTGTTCTGACTTTTTTTTGTTTTTTGGATTCTATATTGTTTATTTCTGCTCTGATTTTTATTATTTCTCTTCTTCTGCTGGGTTTGGGGTGTCTTTGCTATTCTTCTCTTTCCTTTAGGTGTGCTGTTAGATTTTGTATTTCGGATTTTTCTTGTTTCTTGAGATAGGCCTGGATTGCAATGTATTTTCCTCCCAGGACTGCCTTCGCTGCATCCCAAAGGGGTTGGATTGTTGTGTTTTCATTTTCATTTGTTTTGATATATTTTTTAAATTTCTTCTTTAATTGCCTGGTTGACCCATTCGTTCTTTAGTAGGATGTTCTTTAACCTCCATGGATTTGGAGGTTTTCTAAACTTTTTCCTGTGGTTGATTTCATGTTTCATAACATTGTGATATGAAAGTGTGCATAGTATGATCTCAGTTCTTTTATATTTATTGAGGGCTGTTTTATGACCCAGTATATGATCTATCTTGGAGAATGTTCCATGTGCACTCCAGAAGAAAGTATATTCTGCTGCTTTAGGATGCAGAGTTCTAAATGTATCTGTTAAGTCCATCTGGTCCAGTGTATCATTCACAGCTATTGTTTCTTTACTGGTTTTCTGTCTAGATGATCTGTCCATTGATGTAAGTGGAGTATTAAGGTCCCCTGTAGTTACCACATTCTTACCAATAAGATTGCTTACATTTGTGATTGTTTTATATATTTGGGTGCTTCCAAATTCAGTGCATAGACATTTATAATTGTTAGCTCTTCCTGGTGGATAGACCCCATAATTATTATATAATGCCCTTCTCCATCCCTTGTTACAACCTTTCATTTAAAGTCTAGTTTGTCTGATACAAGTATGGCTACTCCAGCTTTTTTTTGACTTCCAGTAGCATGATAGATAGTTCTCCGTCCCCTCACTTTCAATCTGAAGGTGTCTTCAGGTCTAAAATTGGTCTCTTGTAGACAGCAAATAGATGGGTCTTGTTTTTTTAATCTATTCTGATACCCTGTGTCTTTTGATTGGAGTATTTAGTCCATTTACATTCAGTGTATTATTGAAATATATGGGTTTAGAGTCATTGTGTTATCTGTAGGTTTCATGCTTGTAGTGCTATTTCTGGTACTTTATGGCCCTTGCAACATTTCACTCATAGAGTAGGATCTCTTGTAGGGCTGGTTTAATGGTGACGAATTCCTTCAGTTTTTGTTTGTTTGGGAAAACCTTTATCTCTCCCTCTATTCTAAATTACAGGCTTGCTGGATAAAGGATTCTTGGCTGCATATTTTTCCTGTTCTTCACATTGAAGATTTCTTGCCACTCCTTTTTGGCCTGCCAAGTTTCAGTAGATAGGTCTGCTACTACCCTTATGTGTGGACCCTTGTAGGATAAGGCCCATTTGTCCCTAGCTTCTTTCAGAATTCTCTCTTTATCCTTGTATTTTGCCAGTTTCACTATGATGAGATGTGCAAAAGATCAGTTCAGTTACGTCTGAAGGGAGTTCTCTGTGCCTCTTGGATTTCAATGTCTGTTTCCTTCCCCAGATTGGGGAAGTTCTCAGCTATGATTTGTTCAAGTACACCTTCAGCCCCTTTCTCTCTTCTTCTGGAATTCCTGTGATACGGATATTGTTCTGTTTGATTGAATCACTTAGTTCTCTAATTCTCCCCGTGTGATCCAGGATTTTTTTCTCTTTTTTTCAGCTTCCTCTTTTTACATAATTTTATCTTCTAATTTACCTTTTCTCCCCTCTGCCTCTTCAATCTGTGCTATGGCTACCTCCATTTTATTTTGCACCTCATTTATACCATTTTTTAATTCATCTTTACTATTTTTTAGTTCCTTGATCTCTGTAGCAATAGATTCTCTGCTGTCTTCTATGCTTTTTCAAGCCCAGCGATTAATTTTATGACTATTATTCTAAATTCTTATTTAGTTATATTGCTTATATCTTTTTTTTTTTAATTTTTTTTTCAACGTTTATTTATTTTTGGGACAGAGAGAGACAGAGCATGAACGGGGGAGGGGCAGAGAGAGAGGGAGACACAGAATCGGAAACAGGCTCCAGGCTCCGAGCCATCAGCCCAGAGCCTGACGCGGGGCTCGAACTCACGGACCGCGAGATCGTGACCTGGCTGAAGTCGGACGCCCAACCGACTGCGCCACCCAGGCGCCCCTGCTTGTATCTGTTTTGATCATTTCTTTAGCTGTCATTTCTTCCTGGAATTTCTTTTGAGAAGAACTCTTCTGTTTCGTCATTTTTGCTAGTTCTCTGTCCCTTATGTATTTTAAATGCTTGTTATGTGCTCTGCACCTGAGAGCACTGCTATATTAAAGGGAGGTCATATACTGTCCAAAGCCTGGCCCTTCAGGAGATGTTTATTAGAGAGGGTTACTTGCTGTCTGTTGTTGTGATTTGGTTATTTTATTTCCCTAATCATAGTGATGTTTTGGACCTCCCAGCAGGCGTGCTTTGATTTGTTCCTTGAAGTAGCCCTGGAAAGAAAGAAAAACAGACAAACATAAAACAAAAACACGCAGACACACAAACAAAAAAAAAAAAAGGAAAAAAAAAAACAACAAGAAACAAAAGCAAAAAAACAGAAACACCAGCTACATGTAAAGAACAGGGTGGAGGTGGTGCTGATGGGAAGAGCACATACAAAGAGAGAAATGACAGGAATGGGGGCGGGGGGGGGAGAAAAAATAAACACTGACAAGGCAGAGAGACTAAACGGCTTAATCCAGAGAGAGAGAGAAAGAAAAATAAAGGAGATGGGGAAAAAGAAAAGAAGATAAAGTTGTCCAGACAGAGAAACTATATGGCTTAATTCTTCCAGCGAGAGAGAGAGAGAAAGGAAAGGAGGTGTAGAACATGTATCAAGAGAATGGATTAAATATGTCTGCTTAAACAAACCAACAACCAGAGTAACCAGACTAGTGGAGGAAAGAGATAAGAAGGAGAAATGGAGGGCAGACTACATCTACATAACAAGAAGTGTCCTAGAATTAATCCAAGCAGTGCACCAGCCCTGGTCTGGAGGAGGGGGCTGTCTGGTCCCTCAGTATCTATCCCGCTCCAGTGGATTCGCCGTTACCCTGAGCGGAGGGGCGTGGTTTGGTGTAGGCTGGTCCCGCCTCCACTGTGGGCCCCGCCTTGGTGGTGGTAGTGGTGGTGGGGAGAAAAATGGCAACCCCCCCAGTCTCTTCTCCACGATCCGGTGGACTCTGTTCCAGCCGTCCTCACTGTGCTGTGGGTGCAGATGGGGTGGTCTGTCTCACTCTGCTGACTCCCGCATCCTGGAGCTTCCCTGGGATTCAAACTCCCACTCCGTCCGCCCCCCCCCCCCCCCCCCCCCCCGTACTGGGGAAGCACAGCTCCAGGCCACCTGATAGGTGGTCCCCAGGGAGGGGATCGCTTTCTCCTACTGCCGACTGCGCCCCTGACTAGCCACCGAGCCCAGAGCTGGCTCCCCTCCTGCCCAGGTGTGCAGACAGGGCAGCCGACCCCAGTCTGGACAAAGCTCCACAGTTAGAGATTGGATCTTTTTCTGTCCTAGTCCGAGGTTTTTCTCTTGTCCAGATACAATCCTATGCTTCCCCAACAGCTCTTTCTCTTCCCTTTGTCTCTATGCAGAAGGGGATCCCTTCCCTACATTCGTTTTCTCTCTCCCAGTTCACAGTCATGCACCAGTGGCCAGTCAGGTTGTCCCGGTGTATCCCTGGTAGCGACTCAGTCTCTTTTCCTCCAAGATTCTTGGGGTTCAAAGTCCTTTGGCTTCAACCTTCTTTGTTTAAGAGACACGGGAAGTTCAGATACCCCTACTTCTCTGCCGTGTTGGCCCCTCCTCCTCTGTTTGACTTCTACTAGCGCTGATGAGAAGTCATCTGTTACTCCAACTCATATTCTTTTGAAAGTAATTTGTCCTTTTACTCTGGTTGCTTGTAGGATTTTGTGTTTTTCTGTAGTTTGCTTTAAATTCCCAAGGTTCTATCTGTTGTGAATTTCTTTTTATTTATCGTGCTTGGGATTTACCGAACCTTAAATCTGTGGATTAGTGCTTTTATCGATTTTGGAAAATTTTCAACTATTGTTTGCTCAACTCTGTCCTGCGTGTTCTCACTCTTCTCACCTGTGGCCTTAGATCAAATGGACAGTAGACCTTCTTACTATTTCCTCCTCATTGCTTGACTTATTTATTATGTTTTGTGTATTTTTTTCCATGCTGAATTATGGGTTATTTCTTCTGGTTTATTTGCCAGTCCACTAACTTTCTCTTCTGTGATGACCAGTCTGCTGTGAAAGATGACCACTGCAGCTTTCATTTCAATTATTGTATTTTTCATCTTTAGCATCAGTATGATGATTTTGTCAAATGTTACTTTTTTATAATTCTTTATTCTTTGTAGTTTAAAAAAGTCTAACTTTTATTTATTTAAATAGTGAACTTAATTGTTTTAAAATATGGTTATGGTATTTCCAGTGTTCAGAATGTAAGTAAGTTTGTTGCTGTTGCCTGTTGTTTTTCTGGAACTCATGTTGTTTTTGTTCTTTGATGATTGATTACCATTGGCTGGTCATTCACTGACCTTCAAAAATGATCTCTAGGCTTTCCTAGAAACCTAGGATGAATGTATCCTTCTGCAGTGAAGTTTTTCATTTGTTTCTACACAAATTTGAGGGAACTACCAGTTGAGAACCACCTCAAGTCAGTTCACAACGAGATGTCCCCTCGTCAACCCAGGCTTCAACTACTTGGATGGCAAACTCATATGAAGGCTGGTCTTTAGTCACTAGTGTTATGGGGTCTTCTTTATCCTCTCCTTTCTTTTAACTTTTCATTTACTGCTCTTCTCATCACCAAGACATCCCTGAGTCTATTTCTCCTTCAAAAACTATTTAGTTTTTTGGGGTCCCTGCTCAGTATTGACAGAATTGCTTTTAAGTTTTACCACCTAGAATTTCACGAGCCTTAACTTTTGTTCTCTTTCTCCCATAAAGCCTCTGAAGTCCAAGTGAGTAGCACTGACAGATGCCTTTAGTAGGCAAGCAGCTTTGATCCTGATACCTAAAACTCTGTTACAGACTTTTATCCAAAAAGTAGCCTGGAAGCTCCCCAGGGTTTGTTTTTTTGTTCTTTGTTTTTGTTTTTTTTGTCTCCTCAGTGATTTATTTTTCTGTGTTTTTCCCTCGACATTTTTCATTGTTTTTGGTGGGAGAGTTGTGCCACAAAATTCAGCATTCCAGATAAGAAACCATAAACTTTTCTACCCTTCTAATGGAATCTTGCTCCAAAATATGAGCAAATAACCAATGACCACCAGGAAAAATATGAAATGATACAGAGAATATGAAAGATAGGGACCAATATAAACAATAAGAAAAAGTAGAAACAAATTATGCAATGAAAAAAAAATCACCTCTCTCCTGCTGTCATTACCAGACAGAGAGATAAGATAACCCATAAAACAAAAACAGTGCTATTTAAAAAGAATATTTAGGGAAACCTGGGTGCCTCAGTTGGTCAAGCATCCAACTTCAGCTCAGGTCATGATCTTGCAGTTCATGAGTTCAAGCCCCACATCAGGCTGTGTGCTGACAGTATTGAGCCTGGAACCTGCTTCAGATTCTGTGTCTCCCTCTCTCTCTGCCCCTCCCACTTCACGCTGTATCTCTCTCAAAAATAAACATAAAATTTTTCTTAAATAAAAAGAATATTTAAAGATAAAAATGTGCTTATGAGTACTAAAAATACTATTAATGAAAGTGAAAAAGTCCTATAAAAAATTCAGAAGTAAAATGGAGAAAACCTTTCATAAAGTAAAGCAAAAATACAAAAGATAGAAAATAGGAGACAGAGACAAGGTAAGAAAATTAGAGAATTGGAGAGGGTCTAAGATAGCAATGTAGGAAGACCCTGAATTCACTTCCCCTGTGGACACACCAAATCTGTACCTATTTACATAGCAATTCTTTCTGAAGAACTGAGAGCTGATTGAACAGCTTCTACACAATAAAAAATGGAAAGACCACATAGAAAAAGGCAAAAGGGATGGAGACACAGTGGTGAAGGGAATACTCACCCCCGATACTGTGAACTGCATTTGGAAGAGACAGAACTGAGGCACCAGGAGCAAATTCATTTGCCCTGGGGAGTAGATAAAAGCCATGATTTAAAGGGCAAGTAGACTATAAAGGAACTAGACCTAGAACCTTGATAAACAGCAGGGAAGCTGCTGAAACTCCCTGGGCTGCAGGGGCTGGTGAACACCACTGCTTACATTCACCTTCCACCTTGACTGTGCAAATGGGAGCAGGGTCTGGGTGCCACAGCTGGCTGCCATTTCAGTGAGCCTGGGGCTCCTGCCCATACCAGCACTAAACACTCTGGGCACAGAAAAAAATTTGTGGTTTAAAAGAGCAAGTAGAATATAAAGGATCCATTACCCATTGAGAGATGTCCAGAGAGCTGCTGGAACTCTCTCCAGTTAGAGGGTTGGTGAGCACCACGGCTGATGTTCCCCTTCCACCTTGATAGCTTGGATGGGAACAGAGACCAGGTGACTTAGCTGGCCTACCACCTCAGTAATCCTAAGCCCCTAGTTCACACCAGCTTCAGCCATCCCATCAAGATGGTCTCAGCACAGCACACACCAGGACACCCCTGGTCAGCACTCACTAAAGCTCCAGCCTTTGTGTCAAGGTGACAAAGGTGCAAACCATTCTGGAACATTACAGGCCAACTTCAGTTCCAAATACATGCCAGGGCACTCCCTGCATGGAGTGCACCAGAATCCCTCGGACTGCACCCACCTCAGCACCAGCCATCATGGGACACCCCAGCTTGCACCCACTTTAGCTTCTTCACCTGTCCTGTCAGGGTACCCTCCGTATGGAGAGCCCTGGGACCATCCGGCTTGCACCTACTTCAGCTTCATCTGTCCTGCCAAGGGACTCTCTTGGTGGAAAACCCTGGAACTCCTTTCACCCATGCTTACCCTGGGCTATCCTACCATGGCAACCCCAGCATGGAGTGCACCAGGACCCCCAACCCAAGCCAACCAGCCAGCCAACATCACTGGGCACATACAGTCTACGTAAGGAACAACCACACACAAAATCAGTCCCTCAAGTTTAAAGGAGGTAAGAATCCATTCCATCTGATTCATAGAAACAGAGTCAAGCAAAATGAGACAGAAGCATATGCTCCAAACAAAAGAATAAGACAAAACCTCTGTGGGTGGGGAGGAATTGAAAGAAATACAGATAAGCAATCTACCTAATAGATCGCAGAGTAAAGGTGCTCACCTGACTGAAGAGAACAGTGGATGATTCAGTGAGAACTTCATAAAACAGAAGATACGAAAAATCATTCAGAGTTGAAACAGTAGGGGCGCCTGGGTGGCGCAGTCGGTTAAGCGTCGGACTTCAGCCAGGTCACGATCTCGCGGTCCGTGAGTTCGAGCCCCGCGTCAGGCTCTGGGCTGATGGCTCGGAGCCTGGAGCCTGTTTCCGATTCTGTGTCTCTCTCTCTCTCTGCCCCTCCCCCGTTCATGCTCTGTCTCTCTCTGTCCCAAAAATAAATTAAAAACGTTGAAAAAAACAAACAAACAAACAGAGTTGAAACAGTAACTGAAATGAAAAATACAGTATGGGAAATCAGAACATTAGATGGAGAAGAATACATCAGTGCTCTAGAAGAAAGGGTGAAGTGCCTGAGCTGAACAGAAAAAAAAAATTAGAAATTAGGTTGAAAACAATGAGGATAGATAAGAGGATCTCTGGGACAACATCAAACATATCAACATTCACATTATAAGGGTTCCAGATGAGAAGAAAGGGGCAGAAAACATACTTGAAGAAAAATAGCTGAGAACTTCCTTAATCTGGTGAACAAAACAGACATTCAGGTTCAGGAAACAGGTCCAAACAAGTTGAACCCGAGAAAGTCCATAGCAAGATATATAATCATGAAAATGTCAAAGATGAAACATAAAGAGATAATTTTAAAAGCAGCAAGAGAGAAGCAACTAGTTGCATACATGGGAAACCCCATAAGGTTGTAAACTGATTTATCAGCAAAAACTTGGCAGGTAGGAAGGGACTGATACATTTGAAGTGCTTAAAGGAAAAAAAAACCCTACAACCAAGAATGTCTGGCAAATTTAATGTTCAGAGTTAAAGAGGGTAAAGAGTTTCTCAAACAAAAATTAAAAGTGTTCATCCCATTAAGTGAGCCTTACAAAAACTGTTAAAGAGACTTCTGTAAGCAGAAATGGCCATAATTAGAAGAAAATTATGAAAGGAAAAAATTTCATGAGTAAAGCAATCATATAGTAAAGGTAATACAGTACTCATTTCCAAAGCTAGTATTAAAATTAAAATAAAAAAGTAGTAAATTCAATTACATCTAAAATTAGAGGACTCACATGCTGAAAGATGAAACATCCAACAACCTATATGTGAAATGTGGAGGGAGGAGTAAAAATAAAATTCTTTTAAAATATGTTCAGGGGCATCTGACTGGCTCAGTCAGTTGAGCATCCGACTCTTGATTTTGGCTCAGGTCATGATTCCAGGGTCATGGGAACGAGCCCCATGTCGGGCTCTGTGCTGAGCATGGAGCCTGATTAAGATTCTCACTCTCTTTTTCTCTCCCTCCCTCCTTCTCCCTCTGCCCCACCCCTGTTCACATCTCTCTCTCTAAAATAGAAAGAAAAAAAGAAAAGAAAGGAAGAAAAGAAAAAGAAAGAAAGAAAAGAAAGAAGTATTCAAACTTAAGTGACCATCAATTTAACATAGACTGTATATGCTTAAGGTGTATGTATGAATGTGTTGGTAACCACAAACCAAAAACCTATAACAGATGCAAGAAAAGTAAAGAGAAAGGAAGCCAAACATAACATGAAAGAAATTAATCACAAGGAAAGAGAGCAGGAAAAGGGAACACAGAAGAACTACAAAAGCAACCAGAGTCCATTTTTTTAATGGAAATAAGCACATATATGCCTATCAATAATTACTTTAAATGTAAATTGACTAAATGCTCTAACCAAAAGGTGTGGGGTGATGGAATGGATGGAAAACAACATCTATCTATATGTTGCCTATAAGAGACTCACTTTTGACCTAAAGATACATACACGTTGAAAGGAATTGGGATGGAAAAAGATATTCTATGGAATGCAAGTGAAAACAAAAGCCAGGCATACTTTTATCAGACAAAATAGACCTTGAAATAAAACTGTAACAGACAAATAAGGGCATTAACTAATGATAAAGTGATTAATTCAGCAAGAAGATGTAACAATTGTAAATATCTTGGCGCCCAACACTGAAGTACCTAAATGCATAAAGCAAATATCACAGACACAGAGAAGGAAGCTGAAAGTCATACCATAATAGTAGAGAACTTTAACACCCATTTATATCAATGAACAGATCATCTGAGCAGAGAATCAGTAAAGAAACAGTGTCTTTAAATGACATATTAGACCGGATGAATTTAACAGATATCTACAGAACATTCTGTCCTCAAACAGCAGAATACACATTTTTTTTCAAGTGCACATGGAAGAGTCTCCATGATAGATTACATGTTAAGACACAAAAGAAGTCTCAATAAACTTAAGAAGATTGAAATTATATCAAGCATCTTTTCTGACCACAATGGTATGAAAGTAGAACTAAGTCACAAGAAAAAAAGTGCATAATAATGTGGAGGGTAAACAACATGCTACTAAACAACCAGTAGTTCAATAAAGAAATCAAAGGGGTATTTTAAAAATACATGGAGATAAATGAAAATGAAAACACCATGGTCCCAAATCTTTGAGAACCAGCAAAAATTTTGAAGAGGAAAATTTATAAGAATACATGTCTACATCAAGAAACAAAAAGATTCTGAAACAATCTAATCTTACATGTAAAGTAACTATAAAAAGAGCAAAGAAATCCCAAAGTCAGTAGAAGAAAAGAAATAATAAAGATTAGAGCAGACATAAATGAGAAACTAAAAATACCATAGAAAAGATCAATGAAACCAAGAACTGGTTCTTTGAAAAGATAAACAAGGTTGATAAACTTTTAGCCAGACTCATCAAAAGAGAGAGAGAGAGGGAACGAACCCATATAAATAAAATCTGAAATGAAAGAGGGGAATCTATAACAAATGATACCACAGAAATACAAAAGATTATAAGAGACTGGGATGAAAAATTATATGCCAACAAACTGGACAGCCTGGAAGAAGTGGATAAATTCCTGTAAATATACAATCTTTCAAAACTAAACAGGAAGAAATAGAAAATCTGAACAGACTGATTACTAGTAATGAAATTGAATCAGTAATCAAAAATCTCCCAACAAAAAAAGTCTAGGACCAGATAGATTCACAGATGAATTCTAGCGAACATTTAAAGAAGAGTTAATACTTATTCTTTTCTTTTCATTCATTCTGTAGATTTATCACCATAAGTGGGATTTCTTCTGGGGATGCAAGAATGGCTCAATATGCACAAAACAATGTGACACACCACATTAACAAATTGAAAGATAAAAACCGTATGATCATCTCAATAGATGTAGGAAAAGGTGTTGACAAAATTTAATGTCCATTTATGATTTAAAAAAAAACCCTCTAAATGAAGTGAGTTTAGGGGGAATAACCTCAACATAAAAAAGACCATATAGGATAAACACACAGCTAACAGTATAGTCAATGGTGAAAAACTGAGAGCTTTTCCTCTAAGATTAGCAACAAGACAAGGATGTCCATTCTTCCCCACTTTTTTTGGGACTTTATATATATTTTTTATTAAAAAAAATTTTTTTTAACGTTTATTTTTGAGACAGAGACTGAGCATGAACGTGGGAGGGTCAGAGAGAGAGGGAGACACAGAATCTGAAACAGGCTCCAGGCTCTGAGCGGTCAGCACAGAGCCCAATGCGGGGCTCGAACTCACGGACCGCGAGATCGTGACCTGAGCCGAAGTCGGCCACTTAACCGACTGAGCCACCCAGGCGCCCCTATATATATATTTTAAAATTTACATCTAAGTTAGCATATAGTGCAACAGTGATTTCAGGAGTAGATTCCTTAATACACTTACCCATTTAGCCCATACCCCCTCCAACAACCCCTCCAGTAACCCTCTGTTATCCATATTTAAGAGTCTATTATGTTTTATCCCCCTCCCTATTATGTTTTATAATATTTTTATATTATTTTTGCTTCCTTTCCCTTTGTTCATCTGTTCTGTGTCTTAAAGTACTCCTACGAGTAGAGACATATATTTGTCTTTCTCTAATTTCGCTTAGCATAATACCCTCTAGTTCCATCCATGTAGTTGCAAATGGCAAGATTTCATTCTTTTTGAATGTCGAGTAATATTCCATTGTATATATACACCACATCTTCTTTATCCATTCATCCATCGATGGACATTTGGGCTCTTCCCATACTTTGGCTATTGTTGATAGTGCTTCTGTAAACATTGGGGTGCATGTGCCCCTTCAAAACAGCATACCTGTATCCCTTGGATAAATACCTAGTAGTGCAATTGCTGGGTCATAGGGTAGTTCTATTTATAATTTTTTGAGGAACCTCCATACTGTTTTCCAGAGTGGCTGCATCAGTTTGCATTCCCACCAGCAGTGTGAAAGAGATCCTCTTTCTCTGCATCCTTGCCAACATCTTTGTTGCCTGAGTTGTTAATGTTAGCCATTCTGACAGGTGTAAGGTGGTATCTCGTTTTGATTTGTATTTCCCTGCTGATGAGTGACGTTGAGCATTTTCTCATGTGTTGGTTGGCCATCTGGATGTCTTCTTTGGAGAAGTATCTATTCATGTCTTTTGCCCGTTTCTTCACTGGGTTATTTTTTGGGTGTTGAGTTTGATGAGTTCTTTATAGATTTTGGATACTAACCCTTTATCTGATATGTCATTTGCAAATATCTTCTCCCATTCCATTGGTTGCCTTCTGGTTTAGCTAATTGTTTCCTTTGCTGTGCAGAAGCTTTTTATTTTGACGAGGTCCCAATAGTTCACTTTTGCTTTTGTTTCCCTTGCCTCTGGAGACATGTTGAGTAAGGAGTTGATGTGGCTGCGGTCAAAGGGGTTTTTGTCTGCTTTCTCCTCCAGGATTTTGATGGTTTCCTGTTTCACATTCAGGTCCTTCATCCATTTTATTTTTGTGTATGGTGTAAGAACGTGGTCCGGGTTCATTTTTCTGCATGTTGCTGTCCAGTTTTCCCAGCACTGCTTGCTAAAGAGACTGTCTTTATTCCATTGGATATTCTTTCCTGCTTTGCCAAAGATTAGTTGGCTATACATTTGTGGGCCTTTGTGGCCACTGATTTGAGTGTCTGTTTTTGTGCCAGTACCATACTGTCTTGATGATTACAGCTTTTGTAATACAGCTTAAAGTCCGGGATGGTGATGCCTCCTGCTTTAGTTTTCTTTTTCAAGATTGCTTTGGCTATTCAGGGTCTTTTCTGGTTCCATACAAATTTTAGGATTGTTTGTTCTAGCTCTGTGAAGAATGCTGGTGTTATTTTGATTGGTGTTGCATTGAATATGTAGATTGCTTTGGTAGTATTGACATTTTAACAATATTTGTTCTTCCTATCCAGGAGCATGGAGTATTTTTCCATTCTTTTGTGTCTTCAATTTCTTTCATAAGCTTTCTCTAGTTTTCAGTGTATAGATTCTTCACCTCTTTGGTTAGATTTATTCCTAGGTATTTTATGGTTTTTTGGTGCAATTGTAAATGGGATTGATTCCTTGATTTCTCCTTCTGTTGCTTCATTGTTGGTGTATAGGAATGCAACCAATTTCTGTGCATTAATTTTATATCTTGAGACTTTCATGTCGTGTGAAGAGTGAAAGTTTGACTTCCTCCTGGCCAACTTAAATGCCTTTTATTTCTTTGTGTTGTCTGATTGCTGAGGCTAAGACTTCCAATATTACGTTGAATAACAGTGGCGAGAGTGGACATCCCTGTCTTGTTCCTGACTTTAGGGGGAAAGCTCTCGGTTTTTCCCCATTGAGGATGAAATTAGCATTGGGTCTTTCATATATGGCTTTTATGATCCTGAGATATGATCCTTCTATCCTTACTTTCTTGAGGGTTTTTATCAAGAAAGGATGCTGTATTTTGTCAAATGCTTTCTTTGCATCTATTGAGAGGATCATGTGGTTCTTGTCCTTTCTTTTGTTGATATGATGAATCACATTGTTTTGCGGACATTGAACCAGCCCTGCATTCCAGGTACAAATCGCACTTGGTCATGGTGAATAATTGTTTAAATGTATTGTTGGCACCGGTTGGCTAATATCTTGTTGAGGATTTTTGCATCCATGTTCATCAGGGAAATTGGTCTATCTATAGTTCCCCTTTTTAGTGGAGTCTTTGCCTGGTTTTGGAATCAAGGTAATGTGGGCTTCACAGAGTTTGGAAGTTTTCCTTCCATTTCTATTTTTTGGAACAGCTTCAAGAGAATAGGTGTTAACTCTTCCTTAAATGTTTGGTAGAATCCCCCTGGAAAGCCATCTGGCCTGGAGTCTTGTTTTATGGGAGATTTTTGATTACTAATTTGATTGCTTTACTGGTTATGGGTCTATTCAAATTTTCTATTTATTCCTGTTTCAGTTTTGTTAGTTTATATGTTTCTAGGAATTTGTCCATTTCTTCCAGATTGCCCATTTTATTGGTGTATAATTTCTCATAATATTCTCTTATTATTGTTTTTATTTCTGCTGTGTTGGTTGTGAGCTCTCCTCTTTCATTCTTGATTTTATTTATTTGGGTCCTTTTTCCTTTTGATCAAACTGGCTAGTGGTTTTTATCAATTTTGTTAATTCTTTCAAAAGAATTAACAACCAGCTTCTGGTTTCATTGAGCTGTTCTACTGGGTTTTTTTTTGGTTTTGATAGCATTTATTTCTGCTCGGATCTTTATTATTTCCTGTCTTCTGATGGTTTGGGGTTTATTTGCTGTTCTTTTTCCAGCTCTTTAAGGTGTAAGGTTAGGTTGTGTATCTGAGACCTTTCTTCCTTCTGTAGGAAGGCCTGGATTGCTATATACTTGCCTCTTATGACTGCCTTTGATGCATCCCAGAGGTTTGGGGCTATGGCATTATCATTTTCATTGGCTTCCATGTACTTTTAATTTCCTCTTTAACTTCTTGGTTAGCCCATTCATTCTTTAGTAGGATGTTCTTAGTCTCCAAGTATTTGTTACCATTCCAAATTTTTTCTTGTGGTTGATTTCCAGTTTCATAAGTGTTGTGGTCTGAAAATATGCATGGTATGATCTCAATCTTTTTGTACTTGTTGAGGGCAGATTTGTGTCCCAGGATGTGATCTGTTCTGGAGAATGTTCCATGTGCACTAGAGAAGAATGTATATTCTGCTGCTTTAGGATGAAGTGTTCTGAATATATCTGTTAAGTCCATCTGATCCAGTGTGTCATTCAAAGCCATTGTTTCCTTGTTGATTTTCTGATTATATGATCTGTCCATTGCTCTAAGTGGGGTGTTGAAGTTGCCTACTATGATGGTATTATTATCAATGAGTTCCTTGATGTTTGTGATTAATTGATTTATATACTTGGGTTCCACCACATTTGGAGCATAAATGTTTACAATTGTTAGGTCTTCTTGGTGGATAGACCCCTTAATTATGATATAATGCCCTTAGTCATCTCTTGTTACAGTCTTTAAAGTCTAGATTGTCTGATATAATTATGGCTACTCTGGCTTTCTTTTGTCAACCATTAGCATGATAAATGGTTCTCTATCCCCTTACTTTCAATATGAAGGTGTCTTTAGGTCTAAAGTGGGTCTCTTGTAAACAGCATATAGATGGATCTTGTTTTCTTATCCATTCTTTTACCCTTTGTCTTTTGATTGGAGCACTTAGTCCATTGATGTTTAAAATGAGTACTGAAAGATAAGAATTTATTGCCATTATGTTTCTTGTAGAGCTGGAGTGTCTCGTGGTGTTCTCTGGTCCTTTCTGGTCTTTGTTCCTTTTGGTATCCTATCTATCTATCTATCTATCTATCTATATTTATTTTTTCATCTTTTCTCCCCTCAGAGAGTCCCCCTTAAAATTTCTTGCAGGGCTGGTTTAGTGGTCACGGACTCCTTTAATTTTTGTCTGGGAAACTTCTAATCTCTCCTATTTTGAGTGACATCCTTGCTGGATAAAGAATTCTTAGCTGCATATTTTTCCCAAATCAGTACATTGGATATATCCTGCCACTCCTTTCTGGCCTGCCAAGTTTCTGTGGATAGGTCTGCTGCAAACCTGATCTGTCTTTCCTTGTAGGTTAAGTAATGTTTTTCCCTTGCTGCTTTCATGATTCTTTCCTTGCCTGAGTAAATGTGAATTTGACTCTGATATGCCTTGTTGGTGGTCCGTTTTTGTTGAATGTAATGGGAGTCCTCTGTGCTTCCTGGATTCTGATTTCTGTGTCTTTTCCTAGATTAGGAAAGTTTTCCACTATGATTTGCTCATATAACCCTTCTACCCCTTTTCCCTCTCTTCATCTTCTGGGACCCCTATGATTCTGATGTTACTCCTTTTTAATGAGTCACTGATTTCTCGAATTCTTAAATCGTGCTCTTTTACCTTAGTCTTCCTCTTTTCTCCTGCTTCATTATTCTCTATAAGTTTGTCCTCTATATAGCTGATTCGCTGTTCTGCCCCATCCATCCTTCCTGCCGTGGCATCCATTCGAGATTGCAGCTCAATTATAGCATTTTTTATTTCATCCTGACTAGCTGTTACTTCTTTTATCACTGCAGAAAGGGATTCTAATCTATTTATGACCCCAGCTAGTATTCTTATTATCGTGATTCTAAATTCTGGTCCAGACATCTTGCTTGTACCTGTGTTGGTTAAGTCCCTGGCTGTCGTTTCTTCCTGCTCATTCTTTTGGGGTAAATTCCTTTGTTTTGTCATTTTGAAGGCAGAAAAGGAATTAATGAGGTCAAAAAAATTAAAATTGAAAAATTAAAAACAACACACACACAAATCAAATAAATGATACTAGATCTTATGTGTGTTTTGGTCTGGATGTTGAAAGGGACTTGATAGATTAGAGAAAAAAGGGCGGGGGGAAAGGAAAACGTTTGAAGATTTGAAAAAAATGAATACAGTGAAATAGAGTAAAATGAAATGATGAAAGTAAAATAGAATTTGAAAAATTTACAAAAGTAAAAAATATAGTAGAAAAAATTAAAAATACTTTAATGAAAATCAAAAATAAATTTTTTCTTTCTGTATTCAAGAAAAAGAAAAGGAAAGAGAAAATTGAATAGATGTACCAGCTAACAGACTGAAATACGATTGAAATTATATTATTTTCCCCTAGAAGTCAAACTGTGAAGCACTTTATGGTCCATAAACTAAGCAGGCAGAAGGACTTGTGGTGTTCCTGAAGAGCAAGGTTGGCCCAGTTGGGCGGGGCTTAGTATAATGGCTCTGTTCCCTACTGGATGGTGCTGCTTAGCTTACTGGGGTGTATTGTTGTGGTGCTTGTAGATGTGTATGTGCATGCACGGGAGGGGTTAAAATGGCGTCACCCGGCTACCCAGTCTCTAGTATCGGAACTCTGTTCTCCCCGATCACCAATCACACACCCATCCTTTGTCTCTGGTTTCTGTCTGCTCCCCGCTTTTACACTGTCTGTGACCAAGCCGTCAGGTTGACAGGTGGCACCTACCTCTTAACTTCATCTCAGATGAGGCTGTTTTTCCCAACCCCTTACTTCTGAGGGACTGCAACTTTGACCTGTTCTGCCCCTCTACGGTAGGGTCTCACCAAGCAATGGCCGGGTGCCAGGTGTACCCAGGAACGTTCACGGGACCGTGCTGCTGCTGATGCCCAGAGACTGTGGCTGGGTGCTAGCCTGCCCTAGAAGTAGTTCATGCGATCGTATAGCAGCAGTGTTTCAGGGATTATGGAAAATCACAACATACATCTGGCACCAGGCTTCACCCTTAATGACCTTGTTCCAGCACCAGCGAATGTGCTTGTTCTCTGGGCTCCACTGGGGCCTTTGCCTGTGGGGGGCACTATACAGCCTCTACCAGATGTCTTCCCAGCAGGGGAACCACCTCTCCCCGTGTGGCCCGAGGACCCCCGGACTTCACTCTGCTCCTGGGGATTCTCCCTTCTCACCAGAGCACCACCAGGTATCGAGCTACAGAGTTTTAGACTCTGTGCTCCCCCTGTTTATAGAGTCTTAATGGAATTTAAACCCTCTCCTTTCTCCCTTTTTAGTTCAGTCCCTGGGGATGTTTCCACTTTTCCAATTTGTCTCCAGCTGCTTTTGGGGGGGGGTTCTCTTCCCATACTATCCCCTTGTCTCTGTCCTCTCTCCACAAGCAAAAATAGCTCCCTGCCCTCTGCAGCTTCTCTCTCCCCCAGTGCACCTCTCTGTGCTGTGTACCTGCTGACTTCTGTGGTTCAGGTTGTGCAGATTGTTGTGTTAATCCTCAAGTCAGTTTTCTAGGCGTGCAGGATGGTTTAGTGTTGATCTGGCTGTATTTCATGGACACGAGACACACAAAAACGTTCATGCTGTTCTGCCATCTTGGATCCTCCTCTCCACTCTTCCCACTTTTAATCGACATAGTATTGGGAGTCATAGCCATAACAGTCAGACAAGAAAAAGAAATAAAAAGAATCCAAAATGGTAACAAAGAAGTAAAATTGTCATCATTTGCAGATGACAATGCTATACATAGAAAACCCTAAAGACTCCACCAGAAAACTATTAGATTAGAAGTAATAAATGAATTCAGTAAAGTTACGGGATACAAAATTAATATACAGAAATTGGTTGTGTTTCTATATTACTAATAAAGACATAGCAGAAAGAGACATTAAGAAAAATTTCCATTTATAATTGCACCCAAAAGAATATCTAGGATAAACTTAACCAAGGAGGTGAAAGATCTGTACTCTGAAAACTACAAAACACTGATGAAAGCAATCGAAGACAACACAAATGGAAAGATATACAATGTTCATGGATTGGAATTAATATTGCTATAATATTCATATTACCCAAAGCAATCTACACATTCAGTGAAATCCCTAGCAAAACACCAATAGTGTTTTTCTTAGAACTAGAACAAATAATCCTACAATTTGTATGGAACAACAAAAGACCCCAAATAGTCAAAGCAATCTTGAGGAAGAGGAACAAAGCTGGAGGTGTCATAATCCCAGATTTTGAAATATATATAGAATCTATAATAATCAAAACAGTATGATACTGGCACAAACACAGACACATAGATCAATAGAATAGAACAGAGAGCTCAGAAATCATGCTTATATGGGCAATTAATATACAGCAAAGGAGGAAAAACTATACAATGGGGAAAAGACACTCTTCAGTAAATGGTTCTGGGAAAACTGGACAGCTACACACTAAGAATGAAACTAGATCATCTTTTAACACCACACATAAAGATAAGCTCCAAATGTATTAAACACCTAAATGCGAGATCTGAAACCATGAAACTCTTAGAATAAAACATTAATCTCTGTGACATCAGCCTTAGCAATACTTTTTTACAGGTCTCTGCAGGCAAAGGAGAGAAAAGCAAAACTAAAGTTTCTACTGGCACTACACCAAAATAAAAAGCTTTCATACAGCAAAGGAAACCATTAACAAAACAAAAAGAACCTAATGAATAGGAGATATTTGCAAATGATATATCTGGTAAGGAGATAACATCCAAACTATATAAAGAATTTCTACAACTGAACACCTACAAATAATCCAATCAAAAATAGGCAGAGGACCTGGACTACCATTTTTTCCAAAGAATACAGACAAATAACCAAAAGATACATGAAAAGACACTCAACATGTCTCATCATCAGGGAAATGCAAATCAAAGCCACACTGGGGTGTCACCTCAAACCAGTCAGAATGGCCATTATCAAAACAAAACAAAACAAAAAACCAAAACAAATAACAAGCATTGGTAAGGATGTGGGTAAGAGGGAACCCTTACACAGTATTGATGGGATAGTAAATTGGTCCAACCACTGTGGAAAACAGTATAGAATTTCCCAAAAAAACTTAAAAGTAGAAATACCATATGATCCAGCAATTTTACTCCTGGGTAATTACCCAAAGAAAATGAATATAGTAATTCAAAAGATACATGCACCCCTATGTTTACTGCAGCATCATTCACAATAATCAAGATATGGAAGCAACCTAAGTATTCAGTGATAGATGAATGGGTAAAGAGGAATGGCATGTGCATGCCCATACACATGGAATATGACTTAGCCATGAAAAAGAATGAGATCTTTTCATATTATCCTAAGTGAAATAATTTATACCAAAAACCCAAATACCACCATATGATTTCACTTAATATGTGGAATGTAAAAAACAAAACAAATAAACAAAAAGCAGAAATGCCCATAAATACAGATAATAAATGGGTGGCTTTTAGGGGGGTAGGTAGGGAGATGAGCAGAATGGTAAAGTGGAGTGGGAGGTACAGGCTTCCAGTTATGTAATTAATAAGTCACAGAGATGAAAGGTATGGGATAAGTAATAGAGTCAATGGTATTGTTATAGCATGTGGTGACAGATGGTATCTATACTTGTGGTGAGCATAGCAGATGTATAGAGTTGTTAAATCACTGGGTTATATACCTCTGATGTAACATTGCATGTCAACTACAATAAAAAATATAAATATACTTAAAAAAGAAAATTAGAGAAGTCAGTCATCCAGTAGGTCCTATGAAAGTATTCATGGGAAGCACAATTGGGAGAGTTCCAGTCTTTATATTTACTTATTTTTTTTTAATTTTTAATGTTTATTTTTGAGAGAGAGAGAGAGAGCATGAGCAGGGAAGGGGCAGAGAGCGAGGGAGACACAGAATCTGAAGCAGGCTCCAGGCTCTGAGCTATCTGCACAGAGCCCAATGCAGAGCTCGAACCCATGAACTGTGAGATCATGACCTGAACCCAAGTCGGGCACTTAACTGACTGAGCCACCCAGGTGCCCCTCTATCTATATTTACTTTTAATATGCTATGTTGGCACATATTTTTAAAAAGGGTTGTAAGTCATTTTCTCTCACAATTACAGTTAATAATGCACTTGTGGAATTTTTGCTTCCTAGCCCTGTGACTTTTCGATCTGCTAGTTTATATGTCTAGGTTTCTAAAGGAGAAATGATTCCTCCAGGGAATACAACAATGGCTCCGTAATCACGGACAGACTGCCTTATGGCCATTTGGACTCATCATGCCTCTGAATCAAAAGACAAAGAAGCAGATTACTATTCTGGTTGAATTGACTGAATCCCAATCTCTAATTGCTGCTATATAGTGGGGTGGAGCAAGTCTGAGCCAGGGGATTCTCTAACAAGTATATCAGTTTAATGGAAGATTGAGGCATCCCAACATGGCAAGACCATTAAGTGTCAAGAGAGTTCAGGAATGATAAACTGAACTTCCACCAGGTGAAGAACTTTGACCAGGCAAGGTGCTGGCTGAAGACAGGAAGATGCCAGAATGTTGGAGAAGAATGATTTTTTAAAATATCAACTTAACTCAGGAACAGCTAAGAATCAGGAACCATTTGAGGAGGATTCATGATGCTTAACTTTACAATAGGACCCCAGCTTACCCTAGAGTAGATTTCTTATGAAATGCCTTTTTGAAAATGCTATCCAAAGGAACTCAGGGCAAAATATTAAAGAAAAGTCAAAAAACAAGTGACAAACTGAGAGATGAAATATTACAGATAAAGGGGAAATCTTCCTAATAATATAGGAACGACCAAAGATGAGGGAAAAAAGACGAAAAGGAAAAAAAAAAAAACACAACAGCCTGATAGAAAATTGGACAAAAGACAGGCAAATAGCATTCACAGAAAGTTAGACAAAAGCCTTTTAAATATTTGAAGACATCAAACTTCGCCAATAAGAAAATTAAAAGTACACTGAGATACCATTTCTCACCCATGAGCTTAGCACAAATTCAAAAGCTGAAAAACCCACCCTGTTGTCAAGACTGGGGGGAGGCAGGCATTGTCATACAACCGGCTCAAGGTAAATGCCACAGTATTTCGCATATGCGTTTACCCTTGACTCAGGAATTTCGCTTGTGGGCTACTCTGAGTGTCACATCGTTTCCTGATTGGGCCAGAATTCTCGAGACAGAGCTCAGGGGAGGGCCCCCACACAGGACTGTCTCTTTCATTCCCGCTGTGAAGCTTGACGGAGGGACCTCTGTGGTTTGTGGCTGTCTGGCCTCGCCACACTGTGGCCGCCCTCTCTGCTGCCTGCATTCCTGCCCGGCTAGAGGAAGGCTGCCTTGAGCTCCCAGGGTGAGCAGGCCTTCCAGGCAGCCGTCCTGCCTGTACTCTTGGCATTCATATGGCATGGCTATAAATTATGCCCAGTGTGTTCATTTTCAGTTTAAATGTGTTCTTATCCCAGAGGAACAACTAATGGCGTCAAGTTACTGATGTGAAAAAAGCCTGCCGCTACAATCTATGGATTAATGGAATAGCAGTCCTGGAGGCTGGGGCGGCAATAAATCGTCAGCCACCGGTGACACAGATTTTAAATTATGTTCTCCGTCCCCTTCCCCCTTCTCCAAAGTTATTTTGCTGTAAAGATGTTGGGTAAACATTTACCATTGCTTAAATGTTTGCTTTCTATTAAAGTTGATGCAAGCAGGGCCCCTCCCTCTTAAGGGCCCTTCTCGCAGAGACAACGGGAAGTGAGCTGAGAGGGATTTAAAAGCTTGTCATGCTTTCTCGAGGAGGCGTGAGGGCAAATCTCCTTATCCAGGATCATCACTGATAAATTTCAGAAAATTGGCAAACACAGGGTTCTATCAGCGAACTCTGCTCATTTGGCACGTGAGTTCCTACCCCGACCTTCTGTTACGGCTTTTTTCTTTCCCTAATGAATTTAAAATGACGAGCCAACGTAATTCCCATCAGTGCTTTTGAAAGGTAGCAAATCTACTTCTCATTAGGCGAAGGACTCCAGGGAGTCTGCTGATGGACCACAGGGAGCTCAAGAGTCCCTGATCCTAAAAGCAAATTGTTCATATGTACATGGGTTTCTGGAAAGGTCTATGAATTTCATCCAATTCACTCAAAGTTCTATAACATGGATTGCATAGATGGCCACAATACCTCCCTCTCTTTCCACACCTTGCAATTGGATGACTGAGAGAAGAGGCTCTCCCCACCCCAGACTCTGGACCGGCCTTGTGAATGGCTTTGGCCCGTGGGATATTGGCAAATGCAACACAAGCAGTTACGAGAAGTGCTTGCACACTGGGGCTTGCCTGCTTACCTTTCCTGGAACCCTGCTGCCCCGCGAACAAGGCTGGGCTAACCCCGGGAGCTACAAGCCTCAGTCACCCCCGTTTCCCCAGCCGACCCACCTGCGACTGCAGACGGTGGTGTAGGCAGCCAAGATCAGCCACGCCTGGGCCAGACCAGAACTGTCTAGCTCAACTGCTAACGTACAGAATCGTGAATAAGTGTTATCTTGAGCCACTAAGCGTGTCACACAGTAAAAGCTAACAGACACAAATACTACACCAGAGAGTGTGCATTTTGAGAACAAGGGGCATAACTTATTCAGTCTCTGTATTGCCTTTTCCTAAACACACAGTAACTATCCAATATATATTTGCTGAATTGGGTAGAGTTGGTTGTTCATAAAGACTGAGAGGAAGCCACTTTCTCAAGGTGACTTAGTAAATTAGGAGGGATTCCAGAGCACTGATGCTGGGCCTCTGTTTTCTTATAAAATGGGCTTCAGAATACCTACTGTATTATGCTACTGTGGTTATTGGAGATCCTGTGTGCCCCAGAGATAAGGCTTAATACTTGCCCGCGGCTGGGGCAGAGGCCAGCTGACAGAAAGGTGCAGAGTGCACCAGCAAGCCCGACAGTGAGCACATTTCCATGGTCAGAGTAACTGCCAGGCATTGGGCAAGTGGATTCCGGCTCCAGTGGCCAGCTTTTTCTGCCGCAGAGTGAGATTGGTTCCTTCCAGCCTGATCAGACGTCCCTGTGTCACTCTGGCACTGCCTGTGCCTGCCGTGGCCATGTGGCTGGAAGCCTTGTCTCTCCCTGTGTGAGGGGCCATGCCACAAATCCCAGTAAGTAGCTCCTTTCCTGGCTTGTAAAATAAGGTGTGGCTGGCTGGGGCCTCCCTAAGAACGCCCGCAGCCGCCGGAACCAAGGGCTGCAACTCCTGCCCGCGCCCCATCCAACCAGGAGGGACTGAACTGCTCACAGGATCACGGAGCCATAAAACAAACCACCTTTTTTCTGAATTTGTCTAATGCAGAAAGGTGGAAAAGCAGCCATGGGATTGGGAAATAGGCGGAAGCAAAAACAAACCTGATGTGAGCTGGGGTGCAGGGTGAGGGAGCTTCGTGGCATGCACGTCACATGGTCAAGCCACAGATGGAGGGAATTACAGAAAAAAAATTCCAAGTTAAAAAAACATGACATATACAAAGAGTTACAGAATGCACAGAAGAATTATACAAAGAACCCAAGACATTTGAAAAAACTTTTCCCATTAAGACTTCCTATGCTTTTCTAATAGCACCTAAAATGACTTCTTTCTAGGACCTAGGATAAAACTTTCTGTGTTAGAGATGTATTGGGGTGTAAATAATGGATACATATTATCATTTACTACAAACAGTAAAGAAAACATTCTGCTTTTTTGACAAAATGGACATTAAGTCTTTGCTTGTAAAAACACTGATTTTTATCCAATTATCCCCCCAGATATTCAAGGAGAAGATTCAACGTACTCTGCTATGCTTTTACTAGAACTTTCTAGCCTTCATGTTGAGATGTGGAACATTAAAGTCACCAACGAGTAAACAAAACAATTAGCAGATGACATTTTCAACCAATTTTTTGTATTTATTATTGTGCTTCTCTACAACTAATGATTCTTGTGGTTTGCACATGGTATGCTGCTTATTTACCTACATAAACACAGCCTAGCATTCCCAGAGGGGAGGCCCACAAACAGTGCGGCACATGTGACCTCCACCAGGCATTCAATATGGATATAAGCCATCTTTGCCCGCGCCCATTAGGATGCTCTTATGTGGGCGTCACATTCTTCTAAGAGGAGAATCAAGTCTTCAATCAGGCTGTGCTCTCTGCCGTGTGTCACTCTCATAATATCAAAAGCCTATTGGAAAAAGAAAGAAGACAGATTATGTTAGAGTAGACAGTTAGTTAGGTTTCAACAGGACACCTGGAGACCCACAAAAGGGAGTCATGGCCAGCTCTTGGGGGCAGCGGTTAGAGACCTGTCGGCACCACTCCAAAACAAAGCCACAAGAAGCCAGATCTAACCAGATAGGCCCAAGACAAAGAAGGCTGGAAACCCTGACTAAGGGAGAAAAGGCATGAAATCCTGCTCCCAAGAAATCCCCTCCTCAAGTAAAAAGTATTCCACCTCTAGTTAACAACGGTCAATAAAGATGGAGACCCAAACTCCAGGGCACGCAGCTCTCTCTTGAGCTCACTTGTACTCACATCTTGAGAGCAAACACTCCCTTTAACAAACTTTCCTACTTGCACCTCTCAACCACTGTGTCTGGTATATCCTTGAATTCTTTCTTGTGATGAGACCCAGAGCCTTTGGCAACACTGTGCGGATGGGCCGGGTGGAGGCCTCAGGGCTCGGTGTCTCCCCAGTCCACCCGACAGCATCTTGATCCAAAAGTAGGTGGGCCCCTGCCTGCTCATCTCTTTCCCACGATACTTTGGTGTGGAGAACCCGTGGTCTGCAGCGTGAGCAGTACTGTGATTCTCCAAGCCACACAGTAAGGGGCAGGGTGAATTTTTCATGTGTTTGTAGACCGCACACTCCCAATGAGTAGTGCCAGGTGTGGTGTCCCAACAGTGATCTTCAGGGCTTGTTAGTGCAGGGGGTTGTGGGTGGTTAGGTTTAAGAATAAAAACTAAAAATAATTAAGTGGTATTAAAGATGAGATTCTGTGCTGCCATCACCTTAAAATTTCAGTTTTGCATGCTGCATTCAGTTCTCATCTGTATGCACTGGGCTTATGATGTACAGATATTTTTGTATTCTTTTCATGTCATATTACAGTGTCAGCATTTGGACAATCGCTTCTTTCACTCCCCATGTTCAATTCAGCCTCCATAATATTTCTGAAATCTGGGTGGGTTTGTGACCACTTCAGTGAGAATAGTATAAGGAATGCTATTGACTTCCAGGGCTAGGTTAAAGAGGCCGTGCAGCCTCTGCCTCGTTCACCAGTGTGTTTGCTCCTGGGGCCGTGAGTCGCCATGCTGTGAGGAGGCCCACGGAGAGGCCATGTGTACATGCTCTGGTAGACGGTCCTCGCCGAGCCCATCTTTCAGGTCCTCTGGGCCTAGACACCAGAAATTGGCATAAAGAAGTGTTCAGGGGTGCCTGGCAGGCTCAGCTGGAAGAGCATGCAACTCTTGGTCTCAGGGTCGTGAGTTTGAGCCCCATGTTGGGTGAAAGCATCCAGGTGACTCCAGCCGCTAGCCAGAAGACATCCAGGTTCCTGTCTTCCTTGCTGAAACCCCAGACATTGAAAGAAAAGGGCCAGCTGCTCCTGTTGTCATCTGTTTGAATTCCTGACCCACAGAATCTGTGATCATGGTAAAGTTGTGGTTGGAACTTTGGAATAGTTTTGGAATATTTGCTCAGCTTTGGAATGGTTTGTTACAGAGCAATGATATTTGTGCAGTAAATAAATTAGAAACCCTGTCCTCGTGCACCACCCGGTAGGGGGCTGGCAGGAAAGGGGAGGGGGGCACAGGTCCATTGTACTGAATGTGGACATGTCTTCACACAGGCTCTCAGCCTTGGTTGCAAAGTATTATCAACCAGGGAGCCTCACAAGAGACCCTAACGCCCAGACCCCACACACAGGATTAACCAAAACCTGGCCTCTGCGGGGGGGGGGGGGGGGGGGGGGGGGTGAGGCTGGGGGTTCAGGGGATTCTGATGTGCCCTTGGGGTTGAGAATGACATACAGTGCGCTCTTAACAAACACTAGCAGCGTTTTATTATTCAATGTTAATTTATAGCCAGCATAATTACCATTTTAATGGTTGTGTGCAATTAATTCTATCATGTTTACAGACCATCAGTCACTAAGCTACTCTTGGAAATTCAGATCACTTTCAATTTTTGACAAAAAAAATGATATGATACAGATCTTCCAACTCAGAACACTTTTTGCCTTTGCTGAATATTTGCTTAAGATCAATTCCTAGGGATTCCTGAGTAGGAAGACCTTTGCAGCTAGAGACATAAAAACTGGAAGCAAAGTGGTCGCATCCTCAGACCCCTTCGTTCTGTGGGGGAGGAAACCTAGACCCGGAGAAGCAAAGCGGCCAGGCCCGGAAATGCTTTCAGCCTGTGTTCCTGGCTTCTCATTCCGGCCTCTTTAAAAATGTCCCCTGCACAGTAATAAAGGAAAACAGGCAGGCAGAAGGGTCTGGATGTAGCTGCTGGGAGAGAGAGGAAAGAGACAGCAAGAGGAGGACCCGCCAGCTTGGGCTCTGGTCTCCAGCCTGAAGGAGAGCAGTGCTCATCACAGAGTCCAGACACGACCCTGCCGACAGGCAGTCCCGTCACCTGGTGACATCCCAGCTGGGACACCCAGAAGGTTCTGATTAACTTGAGTGGGTCTGGCGTGGGGGGGAGGGTGGTGGAGGCAGCCCCACCTTGCCGGCAGCCAAGCTCTGTGAGATCCCTCCGGACGGAGGATCAAACACAAATGTTTGAAACCATTCTGGGAACAAAGGTGTCCCATTTCATCCTCCTCCCTCCCCCCCCCACTGGGGCTCCTCTCTGGGTCCTCAGTCAGTCTAGACACCTTAAGGTCTGAGGTGGAAAGCGGCCTGAAAGCAGGACTGCAATGAGAGATCACGGAGATGCTTCAAGTCTTTGACGGGAAAGCCTCTTACTTGAAAGCTCTGGGATGTTCTCGTCCCTGCTACTTGGCGGAGGAAGGCGAGTGGGCCAGAAGCACTGCCTGAACACCTCTCTGCTTAAAGGGAAATGACCCTCTGCTCTGCCCCACTAACCTGTGGCCCAGAGAAAGGTCAGGCCTAGCCTGGGATGGCTCACTTCCTTCCTGGCGCCTCACGGAGGCCCTCTGCCGGACGAGGCCCTGGCCTTATTGCCCAGGAGGACACCCCCAATGGGCTGTCCGTTTGACTCTGGCTAAATGACAAATGTCATCTTCGTATTCCTCTGACAAGGTGAGGTTGATGTGCATGTCTTCACACACTATGGGCTGCAATCTTCCCTCCAGCCATCATTTGCACTTTCTTCCCCCTTCCAGCTTTAGAAATAAGGTCTGTTCCTCAAGAGCTGAGGTTAACTGCGGCTGATCCAGTGTCTTCCTGTTCATGAGAGGGACAGACCTGCTTAGGACACGTGCCCAAGCGCCAGTAGGAGGCTTGCAACCATCCTGGAATCACAGAGCCCCAGGAAGGAAGGGGAAGCTGCCTGGCTTTCCCCAGGCCTCACTGCCACAACTCCGTGCCTGCTTCCTTACGGAAGGGCCGTGAGGACCCTCTGGTCCAGTCACGTCGTGGCCTGACTCGTGGGCGCAGGGTGAGCGCCAGCTCTCAGGACGCGAGCAGGTGTTCACTCCATGGCTGCATTGTGCAGCCTCCACCTGAAGCCAGTCTTCATGACCGAGGGGGGGACCAGAGGTTCCCCTGTAACCAGACATGGCTTCTGAGACATCTAGAGGGATCTCCCAGTCAAGATGCTCTTGGTGGTGAACGCAGCAAGGGAAGCAAAGGCAGGGGCAGGGGGCAATCCCTGGACATTATGTACAAGATTTGAGACACTAAGATTAGAAGATTTTGTCCACGGGGGGCTGGAAGCAGAGAGCAAACAGGTATAGCTGGGGCACTGGACCGACTGGAAGACATTGAAAGAGCGTCTGCATCATTTGTCTAGAAGGTGAAACTGAGTAGAAGTACAATAAACAAGTAGGCGTTACAATTTATGAGGGACGGCTGGGGTGGAAGAGAACCAGAGAGAAAGGAAAGAAAGAAATAGCATTCAGTATGTGCAAAGTATGTCAGAGCCCGTCCTCTGTATTTGTGTGAAGGACCGGTCACTCTGGGTGGACAGGGAATGAGTGGGGACTCAGACCTGGTGATAGAAGAGATCTGGTCCTCGTCTTGGGCGTCAGCCCTCATTGACGTAAGACAGGAGCACCGTGTGGCTGGGGCCCAGATCTCTACGGGGGCCACAAACCTTCAGCCCAGTGGGCGAGGGGGGCTTTGCCCTCCCAAATAAAGTTACAGTAAATCCCTGACAGACCGGAGCAGCCGTTTCCTGTAGCTCTGCGTGTCCCCTCAGCCCCTCCCACACATGCACACATCAGACAGAAAGGACAATTTTAGTTTAATTTCCTGCAGCAGTATATAAAACAGATTAAGGAAATATAAAATTGGAGCCGGCTTGCGCTGGGAAAAGCTTATCTCTTTCCATTAAATTTTATTTTTATAATAGTAGCATTTAAAAAGAGCCTCCACATCATCTTCCACAGAGGACTCGTTTGGAGCCTCCAAGGGGGGCTGCTGGGCCATGTATGGACTCTAAATGTCACACGAGAAATGGCAGCACTGATTGTCTGCCACAGGACATGCGTGGTTCATTCAGGAATAAAGGCAGGGGCCCAGGACTGATTGAAATCTCATCACGTCTTTTTTTTTTTTTTTTTTTTTGAGTAATTTTAAAATTGTGGTCTTATATTAAATAGGTTGAATCAAATTATGATTTAAAGTTGCCAACAATAGCTTTCTTATTAATTTTTAATACAAATATATTAAGCTTATCAAGGATCTCGTATACTCTCTACCCGGAGCCTGAGGGAATCCAATAAATGACTTCCCCAAGCATGATTTAAATATGGATTTAAAATCAGAGGGAGGGGCTCCTGGGTGGCTCAATGGGTTAAGCGTCCGGCTCTTGACTTTGGCTCAGGTCGTGATCTCCCTGTTTATGAGTTCGAGCCCCACATCCTGCTTGGGATTCTCCCTCCCTCCTTCCCTCTCTGTCAGGATAAATAAACGAAAAAAATCAGAGGGAAAAGAAATGTGTGCCTGATAAGAAGCTCTGGAATCACATCACACCCAGTGTACAGGATGTGTGTATGTAGGTTTTTCTCTAGCAAGTCAGTGGTTCTTACGAGATTCATAAATAACGTGAGCAAAGAGGTTAGCAGGTTAAGGAACAGGAGCAAGAGAACTGCGAGCTCTGAATCAGCCACGTCGGGGCTTACATTTGGGGTGTAGGCGGGAGTGGGAGGTGCATTCAGCTTTCTCTGGCTGTGCCTGAATAGCTCATAGCTGTGTGGGGTAGACAGGGGGGTCTGGGGCTCGTGGCCTGTGCTAAAGGGATCCTCAAAACGTAAGATGCTTCAACAGAATGAAATGAGAAGGGAAACAATATGGTGTAATGTAAAAAATTTACATCTAAATAACAAATGATTACTGAGGGGGAAGAAGTCTGTTTTCTTCCAGCCTGCTTGCAGCTAACAGGGCACTAACAAAGCGGTTAGTCTAGCCCAGGGTAGGGGGATCAGCAGCTCGGAGAGCGAGGTTACGGGACAGAAACAGGCTCACTGAAGGACAGCCCAGCCGAGGGCGGCTGCAGGGGAGCTCCGAGAAGTCAAGTTAGATGCTAACAAAATCCTTCCAAGGAGTAAGTGGCAGGGAATGGAAACAGATTAGAGACAGGAGAAAGCAGCAGAGCAGCACAGCGAGGGGACCCCAGGACTCTCCTGCGGCAGCAGTCACAAGGATTTCAGCAGGGCCCGGTGATGAAAGCTTAAACCAAATCTGTGTTGGGCTAAGGGGATCCCTTTCCTGGAGGAGGCTGGCCTAATGGAATGTGTAGCAAATTTCTGTTTCTGAAGCAGAGTCGGCCTTTGAAACCCAAAAGGGTTTCAAGCCCTTTCGTCCTATTGTTTCCAGAGTCTCTAAGAAAGAATATGTAGGGGTGCTAGCCTAAAGAGAACATCAGCTTCGGAAGGCAGAGAGCTTCCCTTTCCCCTCTCTGGGTTCCCTGAGCCAGGAGAAAACTCAGGAAAGGAGGCTTTCTGCAGGATGAAACTGGCCCGCTCCTGTTCCTAGACCCCCAGATCCTATGAGCTGGCAAAGAAATGGACATGTGGCCTGTGTGATCCGGTACTTTGTAATACGGAGACATGGAGAGATAGGTAATTTGATAGATAGCTAATATCCTAGCTTCTCACAGAGATTCTAAAACCCTTTGGAATTTCCTAAGTGCTGAAAGCAATAAAGGGGTCTCATGTTAACAAGGTGACTTTCAGAAAGCGCCTAAGGATGGGGGCTGGTTGCCAGGAGAACCAAGCGCGTGACTGACCTTTAGGAGAAGGGAGAGGTTGGAGGCTGAATCACTTGCCAACAGCCAGCGATTTAATCAATCATACCTAGGTAATGAAGTCTCTGTAAAAACCGCTATAAAGGATGGGGTTTGAAGAGCTTCCGCACTGGTGAACACGTGGAGATTTGGGGAGAGTGGTGAGCTCTGAGAGCACGGAAGCTCTGGGCCGTTTCCCCAGACCCTGCCCTATGCCTCTCTTCTGTCCGGTTTATCCTGAT
The DNA here is from genome assembly GCF_028018385.1 of Neofelis nebulosa. Classification (NCBI taxonomy): domain Eukaryota; kingdom Metazoa; phylum Chordata; class Mammalia; order Carnivora; family Felidae; genus Neofelis; species Neofelis nebulosa. The sequence continues at coordinate 10,905,925 of NC_080796.1, read as the reverse complement.
TTATAGCATTCTACAATACACTGGCGAGCAAACTGTTCCTCTGAGTTCCGTGAGCCACCCTAGCAGATCAGCTGAACCTAAGGAGAGGGGGTCCTTGGAGTCTCCAGTGTATAGCTGGTCAGTCAGAAGCTCAGGTGACAACCTGGTGTGCCCTCAGCATCTGCAGTAGAGGGTGGCCCTGTGGGGCTGAGCCCCTAACCTGTGGGATCCGGTGCTGTCTCTGGGTAGATGGTGTCAGAATTGAACTGAACTTAGGACACTCAGCTGGTGTGGGAAAACCCTTGCCACACACTGGGATTGGGTGATCAGACCCTCACTCTGCCAGTAGGTGGTCAGGAAAGGTCCAGACAAGATCTGGTCCACTAGCCATAGACACGCTACATATGCACACTAGCCAAAGGGACAGGACCAGGGTGGGACTTTTAATTTTTTTTTTTTTCAACGTTTTTTAATTTATTTTTGGGACAGAGAGAGACATAGCATGAACGGGGGAGGGGCAGAGAGAGAGAGGGAGACACAGAATCGGAAACAGGCTCCAGGCTCCGAGCCATCAGCCCAGAGCCTGACGCGGGGCTCGAACTCACGGACCGCGAGATCGTGACCTGGCTGAAGTCGGACGCTTAACCGACTGCGCCACCCAGGCGCCCCAGGGTGGGACTTTTAAAGATCTCAGTTCATTAAAAAAATCTATTCATTCAAGTACGTGTTGAACAGAACTTGCTGTGACTGGGGCATGTGTGTCTATGTTAGGCAGCACCAGGAGATACACAAGGTAAAGTCGGGGCCCCTTTTGGAATCCTACACAACTTGGGGAAACAGAACATGTCCCTGTGGAATGCTGGGGAGCAGTTACATGACATAATTGTCAGCAATGGAAACGCCGTATTATCCCAAGCTACAAACATCAGTGCTGAAGGGACGGCAGGAATAGCGGCGGGAACGATCAGCACGAGGGTTCCTATAACCATAAACATCCTTGATCGTCTCAAAATACATGGGACTTGGCAGAACAGCCTCACATACTACCTCATTACTTCTCAGAACCACTCTGTGGGGTAGGTATTATCCCCGTTTTAAAACTAAGAAAGCTAGATTCGGAGCGATTAAGAGACTCGCGTCAAGGCATGGGACTGCCACGCGAACCTCCTCCCTCGAAAGCTGAGCGCTCTCGACCAGGCTACACTGCCAGGCACACGTCTATCTGCATTCTGGTTGACGATAAAACCTGGTGAGACGCTCAGTGACTTCCAGAGCCAAACGGGAAGTCTGGGGTCAGGCCATGGTGTAATGCAGGCCTCGGGGCAGACTTGCTGATCCTGCTCCGAGAATCTCATTCGTAGCTCTCAGGGTCCTTGCAGGGGTTCACCTTTGGTACCAGGGGAAGGAGATGCGAAATAAGACCGTTAACAGAGGAAGCTTCTGGAGGTGAGGTTAACATCGCGAGAACATGAGGAAGGCAGTATGGAATGGCGGCCTGAGGGATACAGAAGGGCAGAAAGTGTGAGATGGGTGGGGATGGCCACAGCAGCCACCCAGCCCATGTGACCCTGGAAATCGACATGTAAATGTCTGCTTGGGCTCCTGTGTCTGCAGCTGAGGGTATCAGAGGTCCCCTTCCAGAGTTCTGCACACACAGGCAACATCAAGCCTCACTCGATGAATGAAGAGCTCCAAACCGCCCCCGGGGCTGGCATCGGGGGCTTGCAGATCAGAAGGGGTTTCTGCACACGGGGTCTTACTAGAGAGTCCCATCTATTTCACTGGGCCAGTGTAGGAGAAAAGAGAGCCTTGGACTCCAGCCTGGACTTAGTGACCTATTTGTTTACACGCTTGCCCCCTCCCCTAAATTGGAAGGACAACGCTGGGCCTTACTCAGATTCATACAAGAATTCCATCAATCTCCTAGTTGAAGAACCTAGAGCGGGCTCCATGTCAGTATGACTCTAGACAGGCTCCTGCATGCCTCTGTGCCATGACTCCTTTGTTTCTCTTCTTTTTCTTTCTTTTTAAATATTTATTTTTGGAAGAGTGTAAGTGGGGAGGGGCAGAAGATTGGAACTGGGCTCTGCACTGACAGGCTGACGGCACAGAGCCCAAGGTGGGGCTTGAACTCATGAACCCAACCGCGAGATCATGACCTGAGCTGACGTCAGACGCTCAATGGACTGTTCGGAAGCCATGGTTTGGGGGAGAGGAGCTCTCTGCTGGGGTGGAAAGGCCAGGACCAGAGAGCCAGCGGCACAGGAGCCTCATCAAGAGGGTGAAAATAAACCTCACCCTTTCCTGTCTCCCCACACAGACCCAGTTCTCCCATGTACTTTCTCGGCACTTACTGCCACCATCGTGCTGACCTCTCTCCCTCCACCCCCCCTTCTCCAACAGGGAATCCCTCCTAAGTTCCAAGTACCTTGTCTGCCCCTGAACTGGTTACAGAGGTAACTGTAAAGACCTCACGGTCACCTGGGCATCAGGTATTCTGTTTACAGGATACCTCATTTTAGTGCTTTACTGTTCCTCTCGGGTGCCGTGGTGGTGTTTTTTTAACTGAGGGTCTGTGGCCATGCTGTGAAGCAAGTCTGTGGGTGCCTGTCTTCCAAGAGCATTTGCTCACTTCCTGCCTCTGTGTCACATTTTGGTAATTCTCACAGTATTTCAACTTTTCCATTATTATTGCATTTGGTATGTGATCTGTGATCAGACATCTTTGATGTCACCATTGTGTAATTGGTTTGGGGCCCCACAAACCATGCCCATATAAGACACATATAATAAATATGTATATAATAAATATTGTGTGCTCTGCTCCACCAACTGGCTGCCCCCACCCCAGCCTCCCTGTTCCCTGAGACAGGGAATTAGGCCATATTATATTGAATATACTGATTAATAGTCCTACAGTGGCCTCTGTGTGTTCAGGTGAAAGGAAGAGTTATACATCTCTCACCTTAAAAGCTAGAAATGGTGAAGCTGAGTGAGAAAGGCACGTTGAAGCTGATAGAAAGCCAGGCCTCGTGCACCAAGCAGCGAGCCAAGCTGTGGATGCAAAGGGAAAGTTCTTGAAGGAAATTACAACTGCTACTCCGGGGAACACACGAATGACAAGACAGCGAAACAGCCGTACCGCCGACGTGGACGAAGCGTCCGTGGTCCGGACGGAAGAGCCAACAGCCACGACATTCCCTTAAGCCACAGCCTGACCCAGAGCAGGGCCCTGGCTCCCTTCAAGTCTGGGAAGGCTCAGAGAGGGGAGGAAGCCGCAGAAGAGAAGTCTGAGCTGGCAGAGGCTGGGTCACGAGGTTTAAGGGAAGAAGACGTCTCCGTAAAAGTACAAGGTGAGGAAGCAAGTCCGATGGAGAAGCTGCAGCAAGTTCTCCAGAAGGTCCAGCCGAGAGAATTAATGAGGGGGCTACACTCAACAACAGGTCTCAGTGTAGACAGAACAGCCTCGCACTGGAAGACGCCATCTAGGACTTTCATGGCTGGAGAGGAGTCCGTGCCTGGCTTCAAAGCCTCAAAGGACAGGCTGACTGTCTTGTGAGGGGCTAATGCAGCTGGTGACTTGAAATTCTGACCTACTACTTAGAAAAAAAAGATTCCTTTCAAAACATGACTGCTCATTGACAATGTACCTGGGCACCCAAGAGCGCTGATGGAGACGGACAATGAGATTAGTGCTGTTTCATGTCTGTTAACACGACATCCATTCTGTAGCCCAAGGATCAAATAGTGAATTTCCTTTCAAGTCTTATTACGGAAGAAATACATTTCATTAGGCTACAGCTTCCACAGATAGTGATTCCTCTGATGGATCTGGGCAGAGTAAATCAAACACCTTCTGGAAAGGATTCACCTTTCTATTTCATCTATTCTAGATGCCACTATGAACATTTGTGATCTGTGGGAAGAAATCAAAGTACCAGCATTCACAGGGGTTTGGAAGAAGTTGGTTCCAGCCCTCAAGATGCCCCTTCAAGACGTCAGGGGAGGGAGTCCCTGCCGCTGTGGTGGAAACAGCAAGGGAACCGGGGTCAGAAGTGGGGGCTGCAGACGGGACCGAAGGCCTGCGATCTCCTCGTCAAACCTGATCGGATGCGCACATGGTTTCTGGAGGTGGAAGGTCCTCCCGGTGAAGACGCTGGGAAGACCATTGAAATGACAACGGAGGATTTGGAACAGGACATCAGCTGAGCCGATAAGGCAGCGGCAGGGTCTGAGGCAGGACTCCAGTCCCGAAAGAAGTTCTGTCAGGGGTCAGATGCGATCAGGCTGTGTTGCATGTTCCAGAGAATTCGCTCATGAAGGCAAGAGTCGATCGATGAGGCAAACCTGTCTTATTTTCAGAAACTGCCCCAACCCCAACCTTCAGCCCCACCACCCTGACCGGTCAGCAGCCACCAACAGGGAGGCAAGACCCTCCAGCAGCAGGCAAATCACAACTCACTGGAAGCTCAGATGGTTAGCAGTGTTTAGCAATAAAGTATTTTTAAATAAGGTATGTATATATATTTAGACATAATGCTGTTGTATTCCTCATACACTATAGTATCATGTAAACATAACTTTTATATACACTGGGTAACAGTCCACTGGACCCTCTTTATTGCAATATTGGCTTTACTGTGGTGGTTTGGAAGCAGGCCCGCAGTGCGTCCGAGATGTGCCTGTACCGTGGGGTGAACACTCTGCTGGCAGGGTCAGCATGCGGAGAGGAGCACATGGGGAAAACCAGGTTGCAGCTGGGCCAGCCCAGGGAGTGGTCGGGGGGAGAGGGGGTGGGGGGGGCAGCATTTGAGGCACAGGAATTGTCTTGGTAAAGACCTAAGTGTGACCGGTTCAAGGTGTCCTGGGCAAACCCAGGGGGCCCAGTGAACGCTGGCCGTCTGGAGAGGCAGGGGCAGCTGGAGGGGGTACAGGCTGCAAAGGTGGACTGCAGACAGGTGGTCCAGAGGCCAGCCTGACAGGGGCTTACGGACAGTGTCCTGTGGGGATTGGGTGGGGAGGCGTGGAGAAGGGTGGGGCCCGAGTGCAGGGGTCCTCTGAAGGCCAGTTTGCACCAGTTGGCAAAAGCCGACCGTTAAACCGTCCTGATTTCCGGGGGCTGATTTTCCGTGGGGAGTCTGAATCAGCCACGGTAGGCACATTTCTACCACGGAAAGGGGCGAGCAGCACAAATCACGTGTTTTTGCAGCCGGCTGCGAAACACGTACAGGCACGTGCCTATGTGCACTCGGCAAGTGGCCCAGCGCACCGCACCACCAGGCCTCCCTCTCCGCGTGCACACTCACCAGCCTCAGGTTCTTCATGGCCTGCGGGAACATGCCCTGGTGCAGCTGCAGCTTGCCGACCTTCATGACCTGCACACCTCTGACCGGGTGGCTTCCTGGGAAGAAGATCCTGGAAGAAAGAGAAGGGCACACGGCGTGAGTAGCTCTCACCTTTGCAGCCAGCATGCCATCAGGAGCCCAGGAGAGGGCGGACGACCCTGGCTGGACACACTGGGGCCACCGAGAAAGTCAGCTGTGCGAGCAGGTGGAGGGTGCGGGGCCGGGGGAACAGACTCCCGGGATGACGGGGCTGGAATGTCGAATAAACAATGCAGAAGAGACACAAGGTGGCACCTGTGCGTTTCCAGCCGGGTAGGGGTGGGGGGTGGAGAGACCAGGTGCGATCTTACAGGCCACCTCTCAGGATGCTGCAGCACCTGGAACATTGGAGCAGAAGACGGCCGCTTGGTTCAAGCTGAGTCAACAAATCAACGAACGTTCACGGCTCCCCACAGAGATGCTCCCGTGCCCTCCTTTTCCCTGCAAAGCCCTTGGAATCCCAGTTGTAAGGCTCATCATGGCCCATCTCTCGTGTGGGACCTGTGTATTTATCACCTCACTGGATGACAGAGCTGGATCGCGGGGCCCCATCTGCGTTTGCCACAATGTCCTGCCAGAGGACCTCCATACACACTGACCTCTTTGCCGCATAAAAGAAGAGGGTGTGTGGCAGACTGAAGAATGGAACCTCAGGGCTACGTTCCAGACCTTGTACTAGGTCAGTATGATTCAACAGTTTATTGTATCAATAAAACGTGCTCACCATTTCTGCACACCGCACCCCCCCCCCATATCCTCTATCCTTAGAGTCTACTGAACCCCTGATGTATGTACAGGCCTGTTCCTGGAGATGGGGGCTGTACAGGTCTGAGCTGTTCCACCAAGGCCCAATAATCCCACCAGACAAAGATTCCTGCCACAGTTACAAAATATCACAGGAGAAGGCGAGATTTAGTGCCAGGATGAGGCCTACCTTAGTACATGGCAATGCTCAGCTCAAGATGGCTGAATTGAATTGAGAGAATAATACGGTAGTTATGAAGAGAGACTGGTGGATGACGGTTGGTTGGACCAGGAAGGTTTCCCAGAGGAAGGAGACAGGATGTAAACCGGCTCCCAAGGATTTGGGCAAGCTTGGCTGGGTCCGGAGAAAGGAGGCACATTCTGACCCTTAGCAGAAGCGAGGGCGCACTCCCAATGCTGCTCGTCCAGAGACCATGGATTCTGCCCTGAGGGCCATGACTCACATAGGGCTTTCCCTGTGCCAAGCACTATGTAACCACTTTTTGCTTGTGAACTCATGGAACCCACGTTTAAGCTCTACTGTGTAACAGAGATGAGCTACATTTACCAGGAGACACAGATACTCTCTGATAGGTGTGCACATGTCTACAAACCATCCCTCCTCCCTGAACCTCAACTCTTCCCCACATTAAATGTAACACAAACTCCTCTCATTCATGCTCTTAAAAAAGCATAAAGCAGTACCTGAGAGGGAGGTATTTATTTATTTTTTATCTTTAACATTTATTTATTTTTGAGACAGAGAGAGACAGAGCATGAACGGGGGAGGGGCAGAGAGAGAGGGAGACACAGAATCGGAAGCAGGCTCCAGGCTCCGAGCCATCAGCCCAGAGCCCGACGCGGGGCTCGAACTCACGGACCGTGAGATCATGACCTGAGCCGAAGTCGGACGCTTAACCGACCAAGCCACCCAGGCGCCCCATGAGAGGGAGGTATTTAAATCAACAGAAGGCCAGCCATGCTTCATTTAAAGAACCGTGAAGGGAGGGGAGGAGAAAAACAAAGGAGACACCTGGGTCTTGGATTTTTCTTTACCTCTTGAGGACGCCCAGACATCAACCACTTTACCTCTCACCCCCTACAAAAGGAACATCAGTATCTACTTGTGTGGAAAAGATTTTAAGATCCCCAGACAAAAGGCTTATGCACAGGACACCATTATCAGAAGGTGACTGCCCTGGACACTTTCCTCAAAAACACACCTGGACTTGGGATTTTATTTTATTGCTATGAATGTGGACTAATTAAATTTAGAAGCCAAAAAGTAATTTTATACTAAAAATCATTCCACTAAGTGGATGTCTGTCATGTCTGTTAGGAGAAGGAAAGAAATCTCTGGTTCTGTGATGTTAGAGAAAGTGGTCCATAATTACGCCACGACAGGTACCTGCTCTGGTTGCTTAAAGGTATTAAAAAACCAAGCAAAGTTTCATCTGGAGAGGATGAGGAGAACGGGACTATGAGGGGACTTAGACGTGGCAGTGTGGGGGCCAAAGCAGGAGTCTGAGCGGGAGAGGGAAGGAACGGGGTGCCCGTGAGATGCCACATTCTGTGCCACATCCAAGGGCAGTCCCTGCCCTGGTGGGGACACTGGCCAGTTGCAGAAATAAGGCCAATAAAGTCATGACACAGGAGTATGAGAGCTGCCTTGGCACAGACATGGGATTCCAGAAGCGGCGGGGCCCTCGGTGACCAGGGTGCGGCTTGAGCTGGTCCAGATGGGAAGGGGTGACAGGCTCCCGGGACAGGCACGCGGGGCATGGGGAGACACGGGCAGCCCGGGAGATGCCAAATACAAAGGGCCAGTGAGCGCACCCGGTCCGGCCAGGCTGTGCAGAGACAGAAACGCAAAGCCAGGAAGTTCGGCCTTCAGCTTGTCGGCAGCTGGGCACGACCCAGCGGGGCCAGGAGTATTTCACCAGGACGGAAAACAAAACTGGATGAGAGACACTAGAGGCAGCCGGACCTGAGGTGGGACCACGTGAGGGGGACAGAAAAGAAAGCTCTGACACGGCTGGCGCAGCAGGGCTTGGGGGCTCGCCGGGTGCGCAGGGCTGCGGCAGACCGCGACACAACACAAATGCCGCGGTGGAAACACAAAGTGTATCCACGGGAACAAAATCCACAGGCATTCTACTTGTCCGGCCTTATGAATGCCCTCTTCCGAAGTACACGCTAGCGATCACAGGCTCCAGGATGCTGGGCCCAGAACAGAAAAACCTCCTTTGGGGTTTCCGTGGCGAGTGGGTGCATAGGCAGGAACGTGTCTAAATGAGCAGACAACCGCGGCAGCATGCGTACCAGCTTCACTCAGACCCACGAGCACCAAGGTTTTCCTGCCATATTTTGCGCAGAGGCCGAGAGTCAGGAAACTGAAAGGTCTTGAGTTAAAAGGCTGCAGAGAAGACCTCGGGGCAGGACCTGCGTTCCTGGTCTCACCGAGGTTTTCCTACGTGATGTGATTACCAACTACGCTGTTCCACGACAGGTAGTTCTGGCATCGAAAGCAGGAGAAAAGATTTACTGCTCAGGATGATTTTTTTTTGTTTGTTTGTTTTAGAACTGATGCAAAAGACATTACCGGATTTAAAAGAAGAGCTTAATTATATTTCAGAGTAATCAAATAGCTCTAGTGTATGATTTTTGGCTGATAAATGTGAAATGGTGGTGGAATAAGAAAAATCATTAGTTTGCAACTCCTGGTAAAATAATTGATGCAGGAAAAACGTATCACTAGATGAAACCAGGAGGACAAGGAAGGATGGAGAATTTTACAATGGATGGATGACACTGTCACCGTCAGAACCCACTGATCAACGTCAGCATCATTAAAGTATAAAAACCAGACGCCGCGTGCTATCTGATGCCATGCAACAGGAATCATTCTGCGCTACCTATAAAAGCATCCTTGCCAAAACCAACCAACCCACCAACCAACCAGCCCCGAATTTCATCAAGCCCATACAGTTAGATTCCGTTTCACAGGAAAAACAAGTGATAGAGGATCAAATAAAAGCAACCAGCTACATCTGAGATACGGGAAATTCTATAGGACCTCGACCCAGAATTTCAGCAGGTCTATGGCATGAAAAGAAAAAGATGGCAGGGAAGGAGAACACTCTAGATTAAAAGATACTCAAAAGATACAACAACCAAATGTAACATATAGACCTTGTGCATCTGAACTCAAACAAAATAACTATTTAAAAAAACGTTTCTGGGGCTCCTAGGTGGCTTAGTAGGTTAAGCATCTGACTCTTGATTTCAGTCATGGTCTCAGGGTTCATGAGTTCAAGCTCCACGTTGGGCTCCACACGGATAGTACAGAGTCCACTTGGGATTTCCTCTCTCTCTCTCTCTCTCTCTCTCTCTCTCTCTGACCCTCTTCCCTGCTCTCCCTCTCTCTCAAAATAAGTAAATAAAAAAAATTTTTTTGAGAAAATCTAGGAAATCTGAACATGAAATGACACTGTAAGAAATGGCATGTAAGAAAATGTCCGTGTTTTTCCAAGATGCAAACTAAAGTATGAGTGGATGATGTGATATAATGTCCAAGATTTGATTTAAATTTCTTCAGCAGAATGTCTCCTTTCAGCAATGGTGGATGAACTGATTTCAGACCAAAGTCCTTGCTAAAAACAAGAAAAGTTAGACAAAAATTACAAAAAAAAAAAAAATTGCTTGAAGGTATCACCCACTGAGGCAGGGGGATCTGGAAGAGTAAAATGGCAAAAAGAACAGAGGCTCAAGAAGGTGATCCTTGTATTTGTTGCTACTTTTCCCTCCACTGAATTGAAACCAGAGGCAAAACAAGCTCCACAGCCGAGCAGAGGTTCAGGCAGTCTCAGGGATATAGACACACAGAAATCGGGGCTCAGGGTGCAACAATCTAAGAATACTGCTAAGCCAGAAACAGACCAGCCCTCACAAAGACTAAACCAGTTTGAACCCTGATTGGATTAAGGTGATCTGTTCCTACAGACTTCCAGAAGCAAAAATGAATTCCCTTTGAAGTAAGATGTCATCCTGAACCTAAAATAGTCCCCCCAATTTTTTTGACAATGTCCTGCAGTCAGTAAAATTATAACCAGGCATACAAAACGAGAAGAGCCATCTGAAAACCAAGAGAAAAAAAACACTGACAATGAAACACAGACCTATAGGTACTCAAACATTTAGATTCTCATACATAGCCTTTAAAGTAAATGTACAAAGTACGTTTGAGAACACACAATGAAACACAGACCTGTAGGTACTCAAATATTTAGGTTCTCATAGACTTTAAAATAAATGTACAAAGTACGTTTGAGAACATAAATAATCAAAAAGAACTTTACCAGAAAATCAGAAAAAAGAAAATCCTTAATGAAATTTCTGGAACTGAAAAATAGAAAACTGGAGTCAAGAACTCAATAGCTTAACATCAGATATGTCACAGCCAAAGAAAGAATTAGTAAACTGGAAGGCAGGTCAAAAGAATATATCCGTTGCAAAACACAGAGAGGCAATAAAATGGAAACTAAAGGGCACGGGTCTCACATGTTAACTGGGATTTCAAATCAGAGAAGAAAGGATTGGGGCAGAAGATATGAAGCCATAATGGTCGAAAATTTCCAAAAGTAACGAAAGACAGCAAGGAACAGATTCAGAAATGCTAAAAACTGCAAAATAGAATAAAATAATTCAACAAAAAGGAGGGGGCTGAGAAATAAGGGTTGCAACATTTTGCTAATTGTTGAATCTGGATGATGGATAGAAGAAGGTTCATTATATTGTTCTATTTTGGGGTATGTTTGACAATTTTCATGATAAAAAAACAGGACACTGGGTTTTAATTTTTCATTTTCAGGAATTACGGATTCTGGTAGGTAACTGCCTCAAGTTTCAAAAGAGTTTAGACTTTTCATGAATTCTTTTTATTTTTTTTATTTTTTTTTATTAAAAAAAAATTTTTTTAATGTTTATTCATTTTTGAGAGACAGAGAGAGACAAAGTATGAGCAGGGAAGGGGCAGAGAGAGAGGGAGACACAGAATCTGAAGCAGGTTCCAGGCTCTGAGCTGTCAGCAGAGAGCCCGACGTGGGGCTCGAACTCACAAACTGTGAGATCATGACCTGAGCCGAAGTCGGACGCTCAACCAACTGAGCCACCCAGGCGCCCCTAGACTTTTCATGAATTCTAAGCCTTATATAGAAATGACGTGGAAACTCACGGGGAGCCGGAACAAGGAAGCGTGAAGAGGCAGAGAAGAAGGAAAGTGTGTGATGTTCCTCGGGGTCTGCTTACGTTAAACCAGCTGCTGTATGAGAGTTATGCTTCTGTGGTGGGGTAGCTTCATTTGTGATATAACACTTTTGTGTTGTTCTTAGTCCTTGTTTTTTTTTAAAAAGATATCAAAACATTGGGAAACAAAACCAAAGAAAGAAAAGACCGACCATACTGTCCAAGAAATCACTTCAGAATGAGAACTATTTCTCACCATGACCTTAACTAATTACACAGGTAGTCTGGGTAAGCGCTGTTCCCCAACAGGGTGATAAATCCTTACTTCTCCATCACCTCTACTGGTCAGCTTTGTGGGTGACAGGAAGATCAGAGCCATGAGTTCTTATTTGTGTCCAAAAAAAGGAAGATCCTGAGTTCTCACCTCAACTGAACCCTCCCCTCCTACTTTGTCTATTATACATCCTGTTGGCTCCACACCACTGACAGGTGCATCTGCCACACACCCCTACCACCTACCACCTGAGTCTGAGAAAACAAAACTCATGTGCCCCTCATAATTCCACCACACAACAGCGTTTTTTAACATTATAGTGAGATTTTGTCTCATTGCCATTTGAGTTTTCTTGGGTTTATTTCATCACACAAATGAGTAAGCAGAATCACTTCCTTATGCAAAGAATGTATTTCTAGTTCTAAATAAGTCTTCCACCCCAAAGGGCAAGACTTTCTTACTCTTGGAAGTTTAAAAATTTATATAGTTCTTTGTACGTGACCTATTTATAGTATACGTTGTATTGTTAGAATCTCTAACTCAGGTTAAGAGCAAAAGAGCTTTTTGTTTATGTTAAATGTTCATGTAGTTCAGGCTCAGGACCACAGGTTTTACTGTGGATAAAGTCGAATGAAGGGGTTATGATAATGAGGTTTAAGATCTTGCTTCTTCCAAGTAGTTTTGGTTGAGTGACCACTTCACATCACAATTAACCTGGTGCTGAGACAACAGACGGGAGAACACTTGGAAATGTTCACAACTACGTACAAACACAGGCTAGTATCATTAAGTGTCGGGCTAGTGAATGTATGAGAATGCCCTGTTTACATCCACATTGAGGTAAACAAGGTGAAAAAAATTGCCTGATTTTATTGCAAAGCTTAAAAAAAAAAAAGCCCAGTAGCATAAAAAGTGATTTTCCAACAGCCAAAGACCCACCTGGCTCACCTGTATGTTTGCGTGTAGTTTTGTGTGTGTGTGTGTGTGTGTGTGTGTGTGTGTGTGTTTAATGCAAACTGAATGTAGCAATGCCAAAAAGCCTGGCAGGCACCGCAGCAGTTGAGAAGGTACCACCGTGTGAGTGGTTTGGAGCTGCCTTTGCTAAGGAAATACTTAGTTGAAGATGGGTTGAGTGTCCAATTTTGAACCTGAAAGTTTGTGTTTTCGTCTTCTTCTTGAAAAGTGAACCAAGAAGACACTGCCCACATCTTATTTGTAACTTTCAAATTGTGTTCAACTATTTTCGTTTAATTCTGGATCTGTGCATCGATTTTCTCACCCACTGGCCAGACCCGCTCACGTGCAGCCTGGAGCCCTTGGTGGTTTGGCCAGCAGCAGGGAGACCTCCTGGGCCTGTCCCCAGAGCTGGCACTGCATGTGGCACAGTGGTCTGGACTGGCGGGAGTCCTCCAGGCTGGCAGCGTGGTCCTCTGTTGTATGTGAAGAATGTCCTTTAGTGCTCATAATGGTGACAGTGCTGCCCTTCGCCTGGCCTTTGCACACTTCATATCACCCTCTTGTAGGGTGTGAAATATTTACTAATATTTTGAAATATTTCAAAAAGGCCAGCCAGCATGATTGAATTATACTATCACTGAGTTATCAAGCCCTTCAGAAAAAATGTCCACGAGATGTTTATTACCGAAGTTGTACTTGTCCTGCATAAGCTCTATTTATACACTTACGTGCGCAGTAAAACACACCTCCAAAGTTCCAGATGCATACCCTAAGCCCCCAAATATCTGAGTACATAGATGGTCACATCATTGTGAGATCACTGCCCAGAAAAAAACTTGTGAGCAGAAATGTTAACACTTATTTTCAGGGGTGCCTGAGTGGCTCAGTCAGTTAAGCGCCCAGCTCTTAATTTCAGCTCAGGTCATGGTCTCACGGTTCATGGGGTCAGGCCCCTCATCAGGTTGTATGCGGACAGCACGGAGCCTGCTTGGGATTCTCTGTCTCCCTCTCTCTCTGCCCCTCCCCCCTTCAAAATAAATACTTAAAAAAATTTACTTTCATAAATTGATTTCTTTGATCCTGTTCAAATTTATGAAAACTAGTTTGGATCCTATTTCTGATAATATGGCAGGCTTAGTAGCCATCCTCATTCTGTCACAGAAAACAATGTAAAATGCTAGATAAGATATTCTCAAAAGTAATGTAATGCTGGCAAGATAGTACAGAATTGTCAGGCCAAAACCTAAGTGAAGAGGGAGCCCTGAGAAGTAAGTAGAATGACAGAACTATGGCACGTGAGGGCCTCTGGCTTCACCTGCTTTGGGGAGCTCGGGGGACGTAGTGTCAACCCGACACTGCAGGGTCCAACAGAGAATCCTCCCTTCTTGCCAAATGCAGGAGACAGACTACATTCAAAAGAGTCACAGTTAGGCAACACAAAGCCACAAGCCAGTAGAACAGTATCTCCAATGTGCCTAGGACAAAGAATTCCTAATCTAGTGTATTTCCTCAAAAATACCTTTCATGAATCTATATGTACAGCTAAAGGGTTCAAGGTTACTTTATGAGGTGATGAAAATGTTCTAAAATTTAATGTGGTGACAGCTGCACATATCTTTGAATATTCTGAACCGTATGCTTTTGATGGGCAAATTGTATGGTTCTATGAATTATATGTCAATAAAGTTATTTAAAAAAGAATGAGACATTAGCACTGAAAATAAAATACTAAGGTACAGATCTAATGACATATGTATAAGCTCTATTAAAGGAAAGCTACAAATCTCCGATGAATGAAATCAAATAACTAAATAAATGGAAAAGTTTTCCATGTTGATAAGAAGACTCAATATTGTCAAGATGTCAGTTTTCCCCAACTTGCTCTATAGAGTCAATGTGATCCCAATCAAAGTCCCAGCAAGTTATTCTGTGGATGTCAATAAACTGATTCCAAGTTTATATGGAGGCAAAAAGACGCAGAATACCACAGCACTGGAGAAGAACAAAGCTAGAGGATCGATACTACCCAACTTCAAGGCTTACTGTAAAGCTATAGTGATCATGATGGTGTGGTACTGAAGAAAGAGCAGATCTACAGAACAGAATAGGGAACTCAGAAAGACCCACATGAATACAGTCCACTGATTTTTGACAAAGGAGAAAAGGTAACACAGTGGAACAAAGTCAGGTTTTTTCAACAAATGGTGCAGAAACAGCTGAACACACACATTGCAAAAAGTGAATGCAAACACGGGTCTTATGTCCTTCACAAAAATGAACTTAAAATGGATCACAGACCTACATGTAAAATGCAAGGGGCACCTGGGTGACTCAGCCGGTGGAGCATCTGACTTTTGATTTTGGCTCAGGTCATGATCTCATGATTCACGAGATAGAGCCCGGCATCAGGCTCAGCACAGAGTGAGGAGCCTCCTTGGGATTTTCTCTCTCTCCCTCTCTCTCTGCTCCTCACCTGCTCACTTGCATGCGCGGTCTCTCTCTCAATAAATAAACAAACAAGAATGAAGAACGGATGGATGGATGGATGGACGGATGGATGGAAAATCCAAGCCGTGAAACTGCTAGAAGATAAGCCCAGGGACAACCTAGATAATCTTAGGCTTGTGCTATATTTTCAGATACAACACTGAAGACACAATCCAAGAAAGAATTAACTGATAATCTGGAAAACTGAAAACTTGTGCTCTGCAAACACAGTGTCAAGAGAATGGATAGGTAAGCCACAGACTAAGAGAAAATATTTACAAAAGACACATCTGATAAAGGACTATTATCCTAAATATACAAAGAACTCTTAAAATTCAACAACAACAACAACAAAAACCACAAAAATGGGCCAAAGACCTGAACAGACACCTTACTGAAAAAGAGATACAGATGGCAACTAAGCACATGAAAAGATGCTTTCATTACGTCAGCAGGGAAATGCAAACTAAAACAACAGGGAGATACCACCACACACATTTTAGAAGGGCCCAAATCCGGAACACTGACACCACCAAATGCTGGCGAGGATGTGGAGCAACGGGAACTCTCCTTCACTGCTGGTGGGAATGCAACATGGTGCGGCCACTCTGGAAGACAGTGTGGTGGTTTCTTCTAAAACTAAACATACTAAATAAACTCAACCATAGGATCTAGGAATCAGGCTCCTTGGTATTTACTCAAAGTGGTGGAAAACTTATGTGCACACAAACACATACATAAACTTACAGCAGCTTTATTCATCACTGCCAAAACGCGGAAGCAAGCAAGGTGTCTGTCAGTAGATGAATGGATAAATAAACAGTGGTCCATTCAGATAAGGGACTATTATCTGTTACTGAAAACAAATGACCTGTTACTTTCTGAAAAAACATGGACAACTTTAAATGCGTATTACTAAGGGAAAGAAACCAATCTGAAAAGGCTACATTTCAATGGTAGGACATTCTGGAAAAGGCAAAACTATGGAGACAATTAAAAAAAAAAAATCAGTGACTTCCAGGGTTAGGGAGTTGGAGAGGGACAAACAGGTGGAGAACAGAGGCTTTTTAGAGCAGTGAAAATACTCTATAGGATACCATCGTGATGGACACATGTCATTATACATTTGTCCATATTCATAAAATGTATGCCACCAAGGGTGAACCCTAATGTAAAGTATGGACTTTGGGTGACAATGCTGTGTCAGTGTTGTAACAAATGAACCACTCTGGTGGGAAATGTCCATAATGCAGGAGGCTGTGCAGATGTGGGGGTAGGGAATATATGGGAAATCTCTGTACCTTCCACTCAATTTTGCTGTGAACCTAAAACTGCTATAAAAATAAAGTCTCGGGGCACTTGGGTGGCTCAGTCAGTTAAGCATCCGACTTTGGCTAAGGTCACGATCTCACAGTTCATGAGTTCGAGCCTCATGTCAGGCTCTGTGATGACAGCTCAGAGCCTGGAACCTGCTTCAGCTTCTGTGTCTCCCTCTCTCTCTGTCCCTCCCCGCCCTCTCAAAAAAAAACACTAAAAAAAATAAAGTCTTAACAAAACAAAAGGAAGATGAAATAGAGACATTTTTGGAAAAAGAAAAACTGAGACTGTCACCAGATCTTAAAAGGAGTCTCTAAAGGATATACTTCTGGAGAAGTAAAAGTGAAGAAAGAAGTAAAAAGTAAAAAGAAAAGTGAGCCACGATGAAAGGTCTGAAGCGCAAGTAGGAATGAAGAACAAAAAGAATGTCTAATGTGGGCAAACCTTGGAATACCGACAAATGAAACAGTAATTGTGTGGGAGCTAAAAACATGGTAACAAAAATATACAATAATCAGGGCATACATCTCAGTAGTAAAGAAAACAGGATTCAAGTGCTCTGAAGTCCTTCTATATCCAAGAAGAACACACAGTGGTTACATGCCTATTTATGACTCTTTAAACAGTTCATGCATGCTTTATATAACCTTTGGAATGTATGATATATTTAACTCAAAAGTCTTGGGGGCGCCTGGATGGCTCAGCCAACTTTAGCTCAGGTCATGATCTCACAGTTTGTGGGTTCGAGCCTTGCATCTGGCTCTGCCTTGGGCAGGGGCCTGCTTGGGAGTCTCTGTCTCTCCCCCTCTCTCACTATCCCTCCTCTGCTCACGTGTGCAAGCTCTCTCTCTAAATAAATAAATAAATAAATAAATTTTTTAAAAAAGAAGGGAGCACTGTGGTTTAAAAGATGTACATGTCTTACCCTTGTCTGGAGGGAAAAATGGTACTTAGAAAAATTAAAACCTCATAAAAAAGCTGCATAATCTAGTGTTGAATAGTAGATGAAACACAGTTTGCCACTGATAATATTCCAAGTTGTGTGTCCGTGTCTCTAGCCCCGTGTGTCTGTATCTAACAACACCATAAGTGTTGTGGACGTGAATTCCGGAAACGTGACTGATACTTTTGTTGAAAAGAGCTGATACTGATGCCAAGCACTCAAGAGCCTGAGGCCCAGAAGAAGGCTCAAGCTCCCGCAGCACAGGTGTTGGGAGGTGCTGGAGTGTGATGCTGGGAAGCAGAGACGTTCTCTTGTCTGGTTAATTAAAAAAATAAAATAAAATAGAAAAAAGTCTGTTAGGGCATAAAAGCTGACACTGCTTAGATACAGAATCGTGAGAAAATTGAGTCTATAGTGGGGATTGGCAAACTCCGGTGCCAAGGCCAGACCCCACCTATGCTATGTTTTCCCAGTTCTACTGGCATGCAGCCACACCCGTTCCTTCGTGTGCCGTTGAAGGCTGCTTTCGTGACGCATCAGCAGAACTGAGTAGTTGACTGTTTTGCTTGCAAAGCCTCAAATACTTACCACCTAGCCTTTTATAGAAAAAGCTTGCTGACACCTTGTCTACAGTAAAGGACTTTCTAGAAGTTAAGAGGCTAGAGAGAGGATCTCAGACCAAAAAAAAAAAAACAAAAAACAAAAAACCCTCTATAATGGATATATATAATACCATTATAATGGATATAATGGATGTACTGGAAATGTGACTGTCTAGTTGTCTTTGTCACTAATGACAATAAGATGATTTTAACAAATCCAGTTAGAGCCCTTGCTACTTATCAGGCCCTGATCTAAGGACTGTACCTGCTTAAGCTCAATTTATTCTAAAACAACCGTATGCACGTAAACTTTGGTAATGATGATATGAAGTCATCAGAGAGTCTTCTCTGCAAAAAAAAACATTATAAAACTGGACACAATTGCCAACAAAAAACAAAAAACAACTCAGGGCATGAGAAATTGACCAAAGGGAGACAACAAATTGAGAAAATTGTTCATTCTTAAGAAAAAAAAAAATACAGCTAGAGCTTAGGGTTAGAAAAGAATCTAAGGCCTGCTTGCCTGGGGTTATGCCCACCCACCATCCTCCCCATACCCACAATGTACCCAGAAGAACAGACTCGCGCTCTCCACATCATCTATAGCTGGGAAACTGCACACACCTAAGGGACATGCAAGAAAGCCTGGCAAAAAGTAGCAGCCAAGGGAGACAAGGACCAGCTATATCTTTGAATGCATACACTTGCCCACACACAGAGGAGCAGGGACCCTTTTAGGTTGAAGGTGTTTGAGCAACACCTGTGTCCACATCACTGGCTGACGCTAGACTATGTGGTCACAGAGGAGACCTCTAGGGAGCTAGGAAGAAAAAACAAAAAACTGAGCCAAGACCATGAACAAGGTCTACTGCCCACTCCACAGTTTCTGTCCAGGCAAGTTACAAAACACTGCACGACAAAACCACCACCACCAGACTTCAGGACAATAAAACGGAATGCAGAATGCGTCATCTTAAATGTTCGATTTTCAGTGAAAACATTTTTCCAGACGGCTGTGGTAGGAAGCAAAATGGCCCCCAGATAAAGCTACTATCTAATCTCCACAGCTCGTGAATGTGTTACCTTCCACAGCAAAGCAAACTTTGCACATGTGATCAAGGTTATAAAAAATTTGCTAGGGGAGAATAGCCGAGGTTATCCAGGTGGGTCCAGTCTCATCTCACAAATGTGTAAAAGCGGAGACCCGTTCCCAGCTGTAGGCAGAGAAGGATGTGATGGCAAAAGCAGGGTCAGAGAGTTGGTACGTTGTTGGCTTTGAAGATTCAGAAAGGAAACCATGAATCCAGGAATGTGAGCAGCCTCCAAAAGCCAGACAAGGTAAGGAAACAGGTTTTCCCATAAAACCCCAGGAAGGAGCACAGCCCTGATGACCTCTTGATTTTAGCCCAGTGAGACCCGGGTCTGGCTTCTGACCGACAGAACTGTAAGATAATAAATTCGGGTTGTTATAAGCCACTGAGCTAGTAATAATTTGTGACAGCAGCAAAAGAAAACTTGTAATGTGCATGTAAAAGACAGGGAACCATACTTAGGAACACAGCTGTCAAAAGAAACAGACTCCAGGTGGGCTCAGATACTAGATTTAGAAAGAAAAATCATTAAAGCAACTATGACAAATATTTCCAAGGAATGAAATTATATTCAAAGAATTAAGGGAAAATAGTGAAACAAAAACAAAAACAAAGCAGTGGGAGGAAGTTTTGATGGAAAAAAAATGTAAAAAAGAGCCAACTATAAATTCTAGAGTTGAAATGAAAAGTTCACTAGAGGGACTCGATGGCGGAGCTGATATGAGAGAAGAAATAATCAGTAAACTAGATCAACAAAATATCAAATCTGCAGAACAGAGAGAAAAATAATTGAAAAAAGATAAAAAGAACACTCAACTATCTAGGAGAAAAGGTCAGGTATTTCAATGCGTGTGTAATGGGTATCCCAAAAACAGAAGAAAGAGAATGGGGCAGGAAAAATAGAAACAATTATGTTCAAACCCTTCCCAAATGTAATTAACACAAAATTTAATTAATATAAATTTAAAATTTAATTAATACAAAGTGTTAGCCTATAGATCCACGAAGCTCAACTATCTCCAAGTAAAATAAATGCAAAGAAAATCTCATCTAAACATATTGCAATTAAACTTTTCAAAGGTAAAGAGAAAATACTCAAAGGAGCAAAAAACAAAACAAAAGCACCTCATCACATATAGGAAAACAGCTGACTTATCACAAACAATGGATAGAAAATGCAAAAGAATAATGCTGAAAGAAATACAAAGTCAACCAAAACATCTATACTTCAAACTATCTTTCAAAAGCAAAGGTGAATGTAGTAAAGATGTTGATTCTCCTCAAACTGAGGAGAAATAAAAATTATTCTCAGTAAAAATTAGTGTAATAAAAAGCTAGAGTTGTAATAAAAAATCCCAACATGATACTTGTAGATATAGACAAGCCGGTTCTGAAATGTACATAGAAACTTAAAGACACCAGAACAGTCTAAACAACTCTGAAAAAGAATAAAATTGGGGGACTCACATAACCCAATTTTTAGATTTACTATAAAGCTACAGTAATTGAAACTGTGTGGTACTAACAAAGAGACACATAGATAAATGCAACACAACAGATATTTCAAAAATAGAATTACACACATACACATGGCCGATGTATTTTGGACAAAGACACAAAACAAAGTAGTAAGGATAGTTTTTTCAGTCATCCATCGGAAGAAAAATGAACCTGGACCTGAACTTCATACCTTTTACAAAGATCCTTTATGAGTCCATTAATTCAAAATGAATTATCAATCTAAGTGTAAAATATACAATTATGGAACTAAAAACAAACAAAAAAAAAAGCCAGAAGAGAAAATCTTCATGATCTTGTCTTGTGTTAGGCAAGTATTTCTTATATATGACACTAAAACACGATCCAAATAAGTAAACACTGACAAACTGGATTTCATAAAAATTGAAAGTATGTCTTCTCTAAAAGATACAGAGAATAAAAATAAGCTACAGAGTGGGTGAAATTATTTGTGAAATATAGGTCTAAGACCTCTAACCAACATATATGAAGAACTCTTACAACTCAGTAATAAGACCTAAACAAAAAAGGTGGAAAATGGGCAAAATATTTGATAGTATTTCATAAAGAAAATATGAACGGCAAGTCAGCACCTGAAGAGGTGCTCAAAATAATCAGTCACCAGAGAAGTGTTTTACAGTACCACTATATACCCACTAGAATGTCTAGAACCAAAAGCAACTGACAAAATTATTTGGTGTGTGTGTGGGCAAGGATACAGAGGAACCAGAACTCCTGTATATTGTTAGGGGAATGCCAAATGGGACACACTCTTTGGAAAACACTTCGGTAACTCCTTAAAAAGCTACACAGGAGACAAATAACCTGATTGAAATGGACAAAGGATGTGAAGAGACATTTCTTCCAAGAAGATATACGAATGGCTAATAAACACTTGAAAAGATGTTCAAGATCATTAGTCATTAGACAAATGCAGATCAAAACCATAGTGATTTATCCCTCACACATATGATTCTATTTATGTGAAATGTCTAGAAAAAGCAAAACTCTAGACACAAAGTAGTACTGTGGTGGCCTGGGGCTGGGTGTGGAGGTAGGAACCAACTGCAAACAGGTGCAAGGGAATCTCTGGAAATGACAGAAATTAAAAGAGAATTTTTAATGCTTATTTAGTTTTGAGAGAGAGAGGGAGCGAGAGAACATGAGCAGGGGAGGAGCAGAGAAAGAAGAGAGGGAGACACAGAATCCGAAGCAGGCTCCAGGCTCTGAATTGTCAGCGCAGAGCCTGACGCAGGGATCAAACCCACCAACTGTAGGATCATGACCTGAACGGAATCAGATGCTTAACCGATGAGCTGCCCAGGTGCCCCTGGAGATGACAGAAATATTTAAAAATTGGACTGTGGTGCTCACTGCACAACTGCACAAAATTTCTAACACTCCTAGAGCTGTATACACTTAGAGTTGTTGAATTTATGGTATGTAAATCATGCGTCAAAAAAAGCTGTTAAAAAGTCAAACCACCTATGAGCCTGGAACTACTATCATGGTTTCACCACAGAGGACACTGCAGCAGAGAGATTAGGGGACTAGCTAGAAAACAGTGGCACTGTGAACTGATCCCAGGCAAAACTGCTGAGTCCTTACCCACAGATCAGATCTGCGTCATCTGCTAAGTACATACGGTACTGGGGACATGCAGAAAAGTCCTGCCCCCCTCCCCATAGGCAGTCGTTTGACATGACACAGAAGAAACTATCACACGGGGAGCTTTACCCTATAAGCCTCACTCGGTGCAAGGAACCTTCCTTGCCTCCATGCTCTGGAATTAGCACAACGATCTGCCAGGTACTTGCTATTATCCTCTAATGTACAAATTAGGAAAGTGGGCACAAAAATTTAAATAATTTGTTGAAGGTCACACAGCTAGTATGTTGTGTGAGTGGAATTTAAATCAGGGACTGACTCTAAAATCTTTGTACAATACCCCAGTTTCTCAAAAAAAAAAAAAAAAAAAGGATTCCTCTTTTAAACATGTTATTTCCTCATGTGATAACAAACTATCTGGCTTTTTTACATTAAAATACATCATTTTTTAAAAAAGTAATGTACCAATTTTTTTCAGGGTGCCTGGGTGGCTCAATTGGTTGAATATCTGTCTTTGGTTCAGGTCATAATCTTGCAGTTCATGAGTTCGAGCCCTGCATCAGGTTCTGTGCTGACAGCTCAGAGCCTGGAGACTGCTTCAGATTCTGTGTCTCCCTCTCTCTGCCCCTCCCCCGCTCACACTCTGTCTCTCTCTCTCTCTCAAAAATAAACATTATAAAAAATTTTTTTAAGTATTATGCAAATTTTTAATGTTTTCCCTGAATTCCACAGTGTCTGTAAGAGAAAATACATTTTTCTGATACCT
This sequence comes from Neofelis nebulosa, assembly GCF_028018385.1. Lineage (NCBI taxonomy): Eukaryota > Metazoa > Chordata > Mammalia > Carnivora > Felidae > Neofelis > Neofelis nebulosa. The sequence goes on along the minus strand of NC_080796.1, from coordinate 10,883,011 downwards.
GTGTATGCAAAGCTTTCTTTGCTAACGGAGGGATCCTGTAAACAGTCACAGGAGGCTACTTCTCTACCCCTCCCTCTGAACCCAAATATAGATCACTCCCTTTAAATTACAGAAATACACAGACATTTTATATACTTAAATATATTATCAAATCCCTACTTAAGAGGCCAAAATTACTTCAGTTCCTTTAATCTTGTTTCTAGATGAGCCACTGCAGCCATGACTAATCTTTTTTCATGCTTATCAACTTGTAAGATTTTGACATTTTTCAGTAATGCAGACATTATACACAGACATAAATAGTGCATACACAGAAGTTTTTCAAAGGGAGGAAGAAGGGAGAGGAGATCAGGAGGAGTAGATGTCCACAAAAAGAAGGATCCCTCTTCTGTGGATCTTGTTTATTCTGCCATTGTTGAAGGGGAAGTGAATCAAGAATTCAAACACAGTACAGAAACAGCAAAACCATTTGGATTTAACCTGATGGCTGCAAGAAACGTCTAGCAATACTTTTCTTCTGAGGGAATAATTAATGATCTGCTTGCTATTTAATGCAGGGAGTATGCCTGCCTGTGACAAAATCGGTCAGGGTACTCACAGTCCAAAGAGCATCTAAAAAGTTACCTCTGATAGAATGCTCCCAATTTACTATCAAAATGCCTATTAGATACACATATAGATAAAAAATCACAATACAACTTAAAGCTAGTACTAACAGCCAACCTGATGCCAGAGTCTAGGAAGCGTACTTAGCCACAACTTGGCTCTAAACATGCATAGTGAAGCCTCACGTGGATAAGCCTGTTTGCTGGAAGGTGTTGGAAGGTTCCTTCCTACTGCTTCAATCATAGACCAGAAATGCAAGTCTGGACCAAGCAGGAACTTGTGCGGTTGTCCATTCATTATTGGGGCCAGGGTGGGGCGGGGGGGCGGGTTGTAGTAAAGTCAGTCATTCTGGATCCCTCTTTCTCCCTAACCAATTCAGACCTGTATTCCATGTACAGACTAGAGCTCCTAAGGGGAAAAATAGGGTAGAGAATGGGGTTAGGGGACAAGAGAGGAGGAGGAGGTGTGCTAACCTGAATACTGACAACAGCAGGTGCCCTAAATAACAACTGGTAAGTGGAGGCTGAGATATGAGGAACCCTGATAAAAGTGCATTGTGAGGTGTTCAGTTTTCACTATACTTTATCTGGTTCATGTCCCAGAGAGCCAGGATAAGGAAAGATGCCATTTAAGTCCACCTATTTTCAATTGAGGAAAATCCACTAGATTATGAGAACCAGCTGCACACTGAGCCTGTCAATCTGCCATCCAGTTTTAGATCTGATGAGATTCAAAGAGCCCTGGGCCAAGGGCAATTTATATACTATGTCCGTATAGTATATATGGCAAACACAAAATATATAGTGTTGGCAAACACTAATACTGAATACTTTCTCACTAAAATTGGGGAAAAGGCAAGGAAGTCCACTGTTGAATTCAACATAGTACTAGAAGTACTAGCCAGTGCAAGAAGAAAAGAAAAACAGGTTTGCAGAGACATAATCACCTATGTAGAAAATCCCAAGGAGGGGCGCCTGGGTGGCTCAGTTGGTTGAGCGTCCGACTTCAGCTCAGGTCACGATCTCACGGTTCGTGAGTTCGAGCCCCGCATCGGGCTCTGGGCTGATGGCTCAGAGCCTGGAGCCTGCTTCCGATTCTGTGTCTCCCTCTCTCTCTGCCCCTCCCCCATTCATGCTCTGTCTCTCTCTGTCTCAAAAATAAATAAACATTAAAAAAAAAAAAAGAAAATCCCAAGGAATTTACAAAATCATTCCCAGAACTAATACATAAAATCAGTAAAGTCACAGGATATAAACTCAACACACAAAAATTAATCACATACGTACATACTAGCAATGAACACACAAAAACCAAAATTAAAGATACAATACCACTTATAATCCTCTTCCCTATAAACAATGAAATACTGAGGTATAAATCTATTAATATCATCTATAGCATCTATAGGCTGAAAATTATAAAACAATGGTGAAAGAAATCAAAGAAGATCTAAAAAAAAATGCTGTGTTCATGGTCTAGATCACTCAATACAGTAAAGCTGTCAATTCTCCTCAAATTGATCTATACATTAAATGCAATTCCTATAAAAATCCCAGTAAGAGTTTTTGTAGATATAGCCAAGGTTATTCTAAAACTTAAACAAAAGGTAAAGAAGCTGGAATAGCTAACATGATTGTGAAAAAAGAAGAAAATTGGCGGATTCACACCATCTGATTTCAAGCATGTCTATGGAAGAACGGTAATAAAGACTCAGTAGCAAACCCTAGTTCTCTTCCTCGCTCTTGGCATGATCACGTACCACATGTCCTCCTTGATCCCAGGTTTCCACTGTACCCTGGCAAAGCTCGTATGGAAGTAACCTAGGAAGAGTATCTAAGTGTCTATGGATGACACATTTGTTCAACATTTGAACTGTCTACTGCTGTATAATAAATAAACCATTCCAAAATGTAACGGTATAAAAATAACCATTTTGTTATGCTCACATATTTTGTGCATGAGAAATTAAGAAAGGGCATAACAGGGAGGTCTCTGCTTATAATATGTGGGGCTGGGATGGCTGAATGGCCAGAGGTGTCTCTGAACAGCTGGGGGCTGGAACGACTGGGTCAGAGGATATACCTGATGACACCAAGATACTAAGTTGGTTTCCTCATTCTCCTTCTGGCACCTGAACTGGAATGGCTGACGGATAAGCTCAAGCAGGGACTTGTGACCAGAGTACTTATGTGGCTTCTCCACACAGCTTCTCAAAGCATGACAGCTTGGTGCTGAGAGGGAACATCCCAAGAGTGAGCATCTAGATGGCGAGTGTTCTAAGGGCCCAAGGCAGAGGCTGCAAAGGTTTGTGTTATCTGTAGAGAAAAGAGCTCTGTAAGAATAAGCATCGAGTTGAGATTGGTGTTGGTGTTGGGGCCAATAGTGGCAACAGAGCTCTAAGATGCAAAGAAGGCTATGGAAGGGTGTCAGGGAACAAGGCAACAAAGACTATACTCACAACTCCTTGTGTACAACAAAGCAATTTCACATCTACAATTTCATCGATAAATAATTACAACTGTGCAGTTTATGATCTTTATACAGATGTACGGATGTAGACGCCAAGGTTCTGAGAGGCTGTGTGATTTTCTCAAAGTGGTGTAGCCAGTAAGTGGAGGCCCTGAGATCAGAGCCCGGCAACTGTTTCCTGAATCTAGTCTCATTCCAGTCTATCTCAGTAAGCCTCACCACCAAACGATTAGATACCGTTTTGCCTTAGATTAGCTCTGTGCACTTTGTTAACTTCTTAGAGTATGACGAAAACATCTCCAATCACTTCCCAACAGCCCTTAATACACAACTGATTCCACTGGGTACAAACTTGCCTGCAGGCTGGCATTACCACTCACCACCGGGACCCCACAGGTGAAACCAGATTCATCACTTAACTGGAAAGAACAGTGTTGGAAAAATGTGAAGCCAACGGATGTGCCAGCATGGTTGTCTTACGTGGAAAACCTGAAATCCAGCATCCAAATAAATGGCAGAATACTGCTGCTACCAGCTGTTTCCATTTCAGATGCCATTTGTAGAAAATATTTATCACAGGCTTCCATTTTCTCTGTGAAAAATCAAAGAAAATTGAGAAATGCCAAATTACGTTGTCTTCAAAAATCCCATCACTGAGTAACTCCACTCTTCCAAGCTATTTTCTGAAGACATTATCAATGTCCTACCAAGAGTAATATAATTTTCTGGCCGGAAAAAAGGCTGCCAAACAGAACTGTGTTCATTAGAGCAATGTCTTTACAATGCCTTATTCCACTTTCATTACTTTTCACGATCACACATCATATCATAGGGCAGAATGGTCGCCTTGCTATGCCCTGGATATTTCAGTACTTTTATAGTTGGAAGTAGGTTTTTAACACTTCTACAAATTATAGCTATTCTTGCTAGAAAAGGCTCATTTATGCTGGGGTAGAGAACTCTCTCCGAAGACCGAGTTTACAGGCAGCTACTCTTGCTTCAGACTCCTAAGTTCTGGTGGGGGCCATCTCTTCCATAATCACTTCATAAGTCCACTCCTAGCACTGGACCAGCTCACATCAAAGTTTTGAAAGAAGTACCATTTGTCTTGTCTCTCTTTTCCTCTCTCCTACTTTCTAGAAACTCCCCTCTCTCTTCCAAGCTGAAGGACTTCCCAGCTGGTCTTCCCAGTGGTGCCTCACACATGCCACCTTCCCCAGTACAGCTCCCCACCAAAGATCCCTCCTCACCCAATCAAAATGCCCAAGCTTCCTTTAGAAAAGTCTCATTTCATCAAGGTGTTAAGAGAAAGCAATCCTATTAAATAAAATTATAGCTGTGAATGATTGATAATTTCATAGAAGCATTTGCATTTAGAAGGGGAAATTCTTATCAGCTCAAAAGAATTTCCAATGGACAAAAATGAAAACAATGTAACCAAATGATGAGTTTCCATTAGGGGGAAGGAAGAACATTTTCTGGCGCAGGTACCTCCCAGGATTTTGCAAAACCATGGTGAGCCGAGGTTCACGTGTGTGGTACTCGACAATGAAGCACAGTATGGTCGAGGAGAGCAATGCTCGTCACACCCTCAGCCTTGCTGCTGAGATGTCCATGTGAGGAAACTGCGACTTGCCTGGAAGGGCTTGAAAGCACCTGAGCAGACGCCACCACGGTGAAGAAGGAAGAGAGGATGGGGCCTAGGGCACACTCTGGGGACTTCTTCTACTTCCTAAGCTGTTAGCATTTGCAAAGATTTTATACTATGGGCTCTGTTGTCTGAGTTCCTCTCCTTCTACCAACCTTTCGTGTGACTGGAATGGCCAGATGGTATTCCCGGCACGTGTCTGGTAGTGTAAAGGGGTGGGAGGTGCTTTGCTTACAATGGTTACAATGAATAATAGATTGTTCAGAGCTAGAAAAAGTCAGGGATCACCTACTTCAATCCCTTCAATTTAAAGATAACATAAGAGCCTACAGAAGTTGCTCCTGGTCCACTGACTTGCTGTAGGTCACGTAACAGGATAATATGGCATCTTTTGGGAACTGAATGCCTAGTAGGATATAACTCCTTCTAGAGAGATTTTCATAGGCAATGAAGCAAATGTCCCCATCATTATGAGTACCTGTACACAGAAAGCTGTTGCATAGAGGGGATGAGGGCCTTTTTGACCAAAGCAGGGCAGGAATGGCACTAGAACCCAGTGCAATTCAGCACAGACCTGGAATTATCAATAGTTTGCAACACTGCAAGCTATGAGCAAACAAGGAGTCCAATTTAAAAAAAGCTTAAACCAATCAAAGAGCTGTAGTCAATATTTGATTACATTAAAGTCAATGGAGAGAGAACACATGGCTGGGTAATACAAAGAGGAAATGACCCTAAATCTTTTATGCTGGCTCCAGAATATTATTTTTCACTTTGAGTAGAATTGTGTGGCCTGTGTTCTGGAAATTTCCTTCAAACTAAACACTTCTGTCAGACAAGTGAGTTCCAAAGTAAAGAGAATTTCATAAGCTCTCCGTTTTACCTATTTCCACCATTTTCCAACTCCACTCAACACAGACAGCTGACTTCTCTTCACTGCTCTCAAAGGTTGTGGCACAAGGAGTGTCCGTGGGTAAGTGGGTTTCCCTACTCAGGAGTCTAAACTTCCCAGCTAGAAAGCAAAGCTCCTTAATATATTCTTGATCAAAGAAAAAGATCTCATCTTTGATGTGGCATACATCTTGAAGGAGACCCACCAGGAGAATCCATTTACCTGGTCTTTCGTTCATTCATTTACTCAGTCATTCACTCATATATATTCAACTCTGCTGAGCATCCATCAAGTGACAGGAGCTATGAAGTAGGAAGTGGTTCCATCCTTGTGAAGCTCACATCACTGTGGACACCAAGAAGCATTACCAAGTCTGGTAAATATGGGGTAGGCTTCTGTAGGAGTCTATAGCAGGGGGACCTGCTCTAAACTGGAGGGTCAGGGAAACTTCCCAACATTTTAGTTGGGGGCCGAGAAGAACATTCTGGGAGAAGGGACAGTTGGTGCAAAGGTCCTTGGGCACAGAGCACCACTAAGCATTTGAGAAACTGACACAACGTCCAGAGCATCCTGAGTATAAAGTGAGGGTTGTACAGAGAATACTGATTTGCAGTGAGGAAAGAAGGACAACTGCCTACCTGCCAGATCAGCTGAATGAACCCTAGCGACAAATGAACGGGGCACCACCAGACACAGCCTGCCCTCATCCACCCCCTTATGTGGCAGGCAGGTCTCCGCAAGGGAGACTCGCCTGAGTTAGGGCCAACAGAGCTCTTCAAGGACAGGGCCTGGGACTTGATGGCACTCATACCTTGCATCCTTCACTCCACATGAGGCCGGTGCCCATCACTTGTGAATGCATTCAAAGAAGGGAGAGTCACAAGGCCGCCATTAAAGGAAGCACCTTCAGGCAGAGCAGCAGCCAAGTTTGAGGCAGTAATCGCCACCGAGAAGCCCTACCCCCAGAGGAGTGTGCTCCACGACTCTCTGGCATCATCTGCATGTTTGCACCAAAACAGCTGAACATCGTCATGGGTCCACCAAAATTTGAACCTTTAGGGGGATGGCTGAAATAGAATCCCAGACTCTGGACGGCTCTCTTCTCCATCCAAGCAGACCCATTAGTTTCCACTGTGAAATAATAAATTCTTTGCTTAATTCACTCTATATTCCTGAGTAAACTGTTTTTCAGTGGAAAAAGTAGAATATCTACCTCAAGAGCCCATGGAAAACGAAGGTGGGTGATACAGATGGACCCTTTCTGTAATCACGGACGTGAAGTTGGTGTTTGTCATAAGAAACAAAGCCCGGGAGACAGAAGGAGTGGGCAGCACTGGAGCTGATGTGGCCACAGGTCTTCAATAAGCTGTGCTATTGAAATTCAGATGTCGCTATCAGAGAGGCAATTCCTCCCTGGCATCGAAGGACTCTGTCGTGTTCTCCAACCGGTGGCTTTCTTTCTCATCCACCAGGGATGTCTTTACTAAACTGCTCTGGGCATTTTGTAGAGGACGGTATCAGCTGGGAAAAAGAGAGCTTGCGATTTCACTGAGACAGAGGGGTCTGCCAAGCACAGCAAGAGTCTTTCCAAATCCCTCCCGGGTGCCGAAGTGCTTCTTGCCACACTTATTACTGCAATAGACTGGTTTATCCCGTGAACTCTGTGATGCTGAGAAATAGCATATGGAAGCGGCAGGAGTCCTGAACGCGGGGCATCGTGATACCGCGTCTCTGCTGGTCACCAAGGCTTCTGTGCTCGCTGTCTGTGTTTTTCTCGAGTAGGGCTGTGGAGCAGGGCTCTGCCAGACGGATTAGCATTTTCTCTAGTTAATGAGTTTATCTGTCTCTTAGGAAAGAAATGGAGAGGGAAGGAGGGAGGGAGAAAGGGCGGGACAGAGAAACAGGATGCAAGCACGCTCCCGTGAGCATCAGTGGACATTTGTTCTGTAGAAATTCAATTTATTGAACGGAAATTCTGGCCTTTCGTGGCCTCCGGCCAGATTGCTCCTGGTACCCAGAGGTCACATGTGTTTGGGAGCCGGTGAAGAGGCGACAGTGAACAGCTTCGGCAGGATGGCCAGCCTCCTCCCTTCCTCCCTGGTTCTCTCTCCAGAATTGCTGCCTGCTGCCCTCTCCCTGCAGATCACTCTCAGGCTCTCTCGTTCCTTCATTAGTCCTCACGGCCAGGCCCAATGCCAAGAACCACGGCTCCATGCCTTTTAAACACTCTAATCTTACACGTGTACACGTGTACGTGTTAGCAGCGTATGTAAATTTCCTCCTCAAAGGCTGCTCTATGGAATTCTGTTTCTGTCATGGTCCTTGGCTCCCTCCCTTCCGTCCATATTTCTTGAGTACCTGCCATCAGCTGAGCACTGTTTTAGGAGCTGAGTACTGCTCTAGGGGAGTGTTGCCTCTGTGAATCCTCACAGCAAACACCGCTATTCCCGATTTCTGTGCGAGAAGACACAACTTGCAGAAGTTACAGAACTGTCTGTCACGTAACTGGTACAGGGCAAGACCGGCCTGCCTCTAACTCCTAATATGCTTTTGTGATGCTACACGCTGCTAGCAGACAGGGACTTTCCTGGGAGTCAGATTTGGTGAATCAACATGCCTCGTTCTTCATGCCACAGTCGACTCCAGAAACGGATCTGTTAATGATGGCAACCAATGAGCAAGATCCTGACCCCTTTGAGAACAAGTTGAGGGAACGGATTTCTGTCCCTCTTCGTTTCTCAGTAAGCATGGAATTTTGGCATTCTAGCTTTTTTCATTTTAGGGGGGTACAGGACTAATGGGGAGCACTATCAAAAGTGCCTGCTGGCCCCAAGACTTCAGCAATATCTGAAAATGGTCTACAGTGAAGCTTCTAGATTGTCTAAACTGTCTAGAGTTGTAGCTTCTTTACAAACAGTGGCCCTAACAAGCAGCTGAGAGTGCAGGAGCCACCTGAGGGTTGGGCTGGGGGGGGATGTGGGGAGGTCATGGGTGGATGGGGGGTCAAAGTTCAAAGAGCATGGAACCCTCTCGGGGTTCCACACAGGCTCGGCTCATTCATCTTGGGGGCCGCTGCCATCGGCACCATAAAAATGACAAAACATGTGCTGTAAAATACTGAGTTAAAAATAACACTCTCTGATAAAGACTGGAGTTTCAGAAGAGTTGTCTCGCGTCCTGTGCTGAATTTCTCATCGGAAATTGTCTTCCATGTAAAACCTCACTGCACATCTCCAGGGGATGGCCCACACCCCACAGTGCTAATTTGGCCATGCTTTCCAGACCAGACGCAGGTGGGCGTCAAGACTGGGGCTACTTGCTTCCTTCTGGCCCAGCTCAGCGCCTCCTGGACCTGCACGCCCCACACCACCACGCTGCACTGATCGCCACCCAGGGCCCCCCTGCCCTCCTCACCCCTCAGCAGCATGCCGGCTCGCTCCCTCTTTCCTCCTAACAGGCCCTCCTGGCATCGCTGAGATGCACCTCTTACTCCCCCTGCCCCCTGCCCTCCAAACCACTATTTTCGGAAGTGACTGTCCACGTAGGAGGACGCACAGCCCCCTCACCAAGCCCCCAATGACCTGCTTCTGCTGACCCCTCTCCTTTGTAATTATAGAGAATTTTATCTTTGCTAATGCTTTTGTTTTTCCCTAAAGCCTACACTGTCTGATGATGATGATGACAACCAGCCTTCTTCTGGTTCATGTTGTCTTGTTACATCTGTCTCCATCTTACTCTTTTTAACCATTTGGTGTCCTTTTCTCCTGAGGCAGCATGCAGGGTGGCTTATTTCTTTTTAATTTCTCTGATAGCCCCCTTTTTAAAATGTTTATTTATTTTTGAGAGAGACAGAGCATGAGTGGTGGGGGTAGAGAGAGGGGCACAGAATCCGAAGCAGGCTCCAGGCTCCGAGCTGTCAGCACAGAGCCTGACGTGGGGCTTGAACTCACAAACCATGAGATTATAACCCGAGCCAAAATTGGACGCTTAACTGACTTGAGCCACCCAGGCGTCCTTTCTTTTAATATTTAAATTAATCTTAATCCATTTGTATTTATGGTGATACATATGAATTTATAACCTTCTTGTCATTGTTAACCAGAATGTTCAGTTTCCCCTTTTGATATAAATACGGAGGAAATAGTTACTTTTGCAGTCAGTGTTAGTTATATTTATGGACATCTCAGTAAATTCTATGCAACCTACAACTTCCGTCTGGGATTACTTTTCTTCTTGTAACATGCATTGTTTTACCGAGATTCTTGGTGCTTCTTAAAATATCTTTATTTCATTCTTACTCTTGAAAGACCAGTAAACTACAGACTAAATTCTTTCTTGACAGTTATTTTCCTTACCACACTGAAGGTATCATGTCATGTGTCCTGGGATCAATGGCTGTTGATAAGAGCTGGTCTGTCAACCTCACTAAGATCCTTTGTCCTTCATGTTTTCTTTGAAGTTTCACTGCAACTTGTCCAAATTGGGATTTCTTTTATTGATCCTACTTAGTACTTGAGAGTATGCTTTGTATTTGAGGACTCATGTCTTTTTAAAATTCTGTCAAATTAACAATTTGCTGGCCACTGGTTCTATTCTTTTGTTTATAACCTCTTATTAGAAGTTTATTGGAGAGTCTCAAAATAGCCCTCATGCCTATTAGCTGTTTTTTTCATATTAAAAAAAAATTCTTTTTTCTTTCTGAGCTGCATTCTGAACAAATTCCTAAGTACTATTTTTACACTTGATCTGAGCCAAAAGGCCGAGAAGTGATGTAAGTACTATTTTTAAATGCAGTGTATCTGTACTGGTTTTTTATTTCAGTGACTACAGTTTTCATTTCTAAGATTTCTAATTGGTTCTGTTCCTATTCTCCAATCCAATTTCTTTATGTCTGCTCCCCACCATGGTAGATATTATTTTTCTCTCTAAGGCTTAAAATATATTTAAAACTCTTATTCTATAATTTTACTTCCATCTAGAATTTATCTCCTGACTTCAGATTTCACTGGTCCACTTCCTTGATGTTATATTTTCTTGTGTGTTTTGGAATTCCGGTGTGCAAGTCATTTTTGGTGGGACATTCTCCCATCTGTCTGTCTCTGTCTCTGTCTCTAGCTGTACCCTGTCCCCACAAGCATCTGGGCCCCCATCTTGAGCAGTATCTTCAAGTGATGGCTCAGGGACCCTACCCTCAGTGACAGGGGGTGTTGCAAATCCAGTCACTGAGCCAGCAGGTGGTTTCCCTCAGGTCCTGGTCAAGGTCCTGTGTCCAGGATGCACAGATACACAGACTTCATATAAGCCATCACTTCAGGCTGTGGGCAGCAGTCAGGAGAATGATGAAAGTGGGGGCATCTCCTTCACTTATAAACTACCCCGGTTTTACGCAGGGAGCCGGACTCCATTGCCCAGTTCACAGAGTACATATCTAGTCCCCAGATCACCAGCCATTCTGCTGCTTCATCCCAGATCCGGGCAGCCATCCCTGCTTTGCATTTCACTTCTTTCCCTAGAGCATAGAGATGTCTGCCTTGCTTTGAGCCCAGCTAGATCTTTTTGTTTCCTCTTGTTATACTTCGTCTCTTGTGGCTTCAAATATGATCCACCAATGCCATGTCACCAAGAAATCCACTGCCTACCTTTATAACCTCATCTCGGGCCACTGAGCCATGTCACCTACCATGGCTTCTCCTCAGCTATCTGGTCAACCAAGACTTCTTCCAATCTTAGGAGACAGACTCATTCCTGGAGAAGAACAGCCAGGCACTGCAATCGCCGTGTTCCTCCTCTACCCAGATGCCAACCTCAGCCCTTCCATTTCAGCTTCAATATGTCTTCTCCGAGATTCCATGGCTGAGCACTCTATCTCAGCGGTGCACCCCCTACTATTTCTTATGGTGTCCGGTTAATTTTCAATTACAGTTGAAAATTACAAAGTTACAAGTTATCAAGCCAAGTAACAAATAGCCACAAGATCTCCAAAATAGCAGCCACAGCCCCATTTATGTCTTTTCAGCAAAACCTACCCCTATAGCTTACTCTGACAGCAGTGAGAGTACCTCACAGAGACAGTATCTACACAAATAAGGTCAAGAGTATGTACAGGAACGCCCTGATGTGAAAGGAAGCTTGCCTCCTGGATGAGGAAGTCTGATTTACTTTCAGGACTGAGATGACAGAATTATTTGGTATTATGTCCAATAAACAACAGTTTGCTATTTCAGCATTTTATCGAACAGAAAATAATAACACCTTATTAGTTAGGATTAACTGGGATGGTGAAACATCTCATTTGAAGGGTTATCAAATTCTAGATTCTTTCAGTAAAACAGAGTTTGATTTTTTTTTTTTTTTGAGCCTGTACAATAACACAGAGTACTGGCTTACCGAACATTGCCACATAGACACTCTGCTGGGACCTGCTTTAATGAATAGTGAGGGACTGTCTGTGATTAATAATGTTTATTTGGGATTGCATACTGTAAAGGCAGTGCACAGATGGGTTAGTATTTCCCCTATAATTTCCTATGGATTCATCATTTGCTTAAAAAAACGTGGTTTTTTTCTTCCACAGACACCAGAAATGTGAACGTCACCAAAACCCTTACTAAAGTGCCATAAATTCAAAACCAGTGAAACCAGATCAGTGGGATTTGACATGCACACATGTCTTGCAGAGTTTGATCTGAATGTGGGAGCACAGTGAAGGCACATCCCGGTCCCAGCCAGTCTCTGCGTGTGCAGCGTGCCCTTGGACCAAACTAGATCAGTCCACCTATCAGTTTCAGACACGCAGCAAATATCTGAAGTGAGGAGTCTCAGGGTTTCTCTCTCACACTCTCTCTGCGGAAGGCATCAGTGTTCTAGTAAGTGTGTCAAATATGAGAGGTGCAAGGTCCCCGACAATAATGATGCATTTGGACGGAAAGGAGGTGACGTCTGTACCAGCTGGTGTGCTCAGGAACAGAGCCAGTAGAAGGGAAAGGTTTTCAAAAACACTCACTACGGGAACTTTCTAGTCAAGTACCAAATTGCAGGACTCAGAACATGAGAAGATTTGGAGCATGTTTTCTTAGGAATGGGGCTTTACTTCAGACATCTGCTAGTGTCCGTGTAGGAAATGGCCGATTCTAAAGAGATTACGGGTCTGCTGTAAACACCCCCTACTGGCAGGTGTTCAAAACCGGGCCAAGATGTGTTCCTGCCATCGCTTCTGGGTTCCCAAAGAGAGCTGGACCAAGAGACTGTCAAGGCTCATTACCGGTGGTCTGTTTCCTGTATGTTCCAGGAAACTCCATTTTCAAAAGCTGCAGGGCTTTTCATGGTATGGGTTCAAGGATGCTCAGTATCTGAGATTAGTCGCTTGGCACACAGAAACCAGATGAAGATTAGGCATAAATGTTCCATGTCTCCCAATGTAAATGAATCTCAGTCTAGAAAGTAGGAACATTCTTACTTTAAAAATATATATAACTCTTGGCTGTTACTGGCTATTTCAAATTGTAAGAACCCACGGAGGACTCTCACCTCAAGCAGTTGTCCCTAGATCCCCCCATGCCTGCCCCACCACCCAGCCCGGCCTGTTACCTCACTGGGTGGGGCCCGTGCTGTGCTTGGAGGGAGTTCCAATGTCAGCAGGGGGTGGGGAGCCACTGGCAGGAACTGCGGTCCCAGGAGCCTCTGAGTGAGGAACCTTGACTACTCATCACACGCCCCAACACACACATATACACCCTAACACACGCACGCATATGTACCCCCACACACATACACATCCCAGCACCCCCCCAACACACACATACCCTAACACACACGCCCACACCCTTATACCCCCACATACACATCTCAACACAGACACCCTAACACACACACTCACACCCCAGAACACATGTTCACACCCCAGCACGCACATACACATGCTACACTCACACTCCTGAGTCTTCTCCAGGTGTGAGAGTCACCCAGCTTCTCAGACTGCCCCCTCCAGAGCAAGGACAAGAGGAACGTCTCAGAGGTCGTGGGCTAAGTTCTCTCTGACCCCCAGAAGTGTCCCCTCTGGGCTAGGCTGTCCCAAGTGAGGCCAGGGGACAGCATGGCGGCCATCGCGACTCTGCCATTGCTACATTTCCCACGTGCCCTGGTTTTCCTCACTCACGCCATCTGAACCTCTTCAGATCGCACTGCCTGCCTTCACTCCCCATTTTCCTCCTTGCTCCGAGGACGTGTCTCTTTCACTCCCCCAGGAGCAGACAGCCCTGTGCCCAGTGTCCTCACTCCCCTCTGACTGGTCTTGGCATCCCCATCATGTCCCCCGCCCTCCACTGCCAGCCTCACTCCCTACAGCCTGACCATGTCCTTGTTAGGCTTTCTCCCTTTTTGTTGAGATGTAACTGACACACAGTGGCATGTGAGTTTAAGGTGTGCTGCACAATGTCCTGACATCTGCTGTGAAATGACCACAGTGCACAGTGCATTAACAACACACATCACACACACACACACACACACACACACACACACACACACACACACACGGAGTGGTTTCCTCAGGATGAGAACCCTTAGGACCCACTCTCTTCACAGCTTCCTTGCACATCATAGGGTAGCGTCAGCCACTGTCACTGTGCTGTTGGTGATATCCCGGTGCTTATTTATCTTGAATTCTGTACCTCGGACCCCCTTCCTGCACCTCCCCCTCCCCACCTCTGGTAGCCACAAATCTCATCTCTTTCAGTGAGCTTTTTTAAAGCCTCCACCTCCAAGAAAGATCATACAGTGTCTTTCTCTTAGTTCACTTAGCATAGTGCCCTCAAGATCCATCCATGTTGTCAAAAACGGCAGGATTTCCTTCTTTTTATGCCTGAGTAATACTTCAGTGTGTGTGTGTGTGTGTGTGTACGTACACCCACCCCATCTCCTTTCTCCTTTCTCTATTCATCTGTCGATGCTCATTTGGGGCTTCCTTTCATGTCTTGACTGTTGTTACTTCCTCACAACCCTCATGTCCATCCATCTGACACCATTCTTCCCCCGTCCTCACACCCTCCATACTCCTCACAGAACAGCCTTCAGCCCTTCCCACACCCAGAGAACCTGCTACTCTGGGAAACAAGCATTCCCAGGGGAACCAAAAATGCCCGTGAAAGCTTCCCAACTACACTGGGTGCAGAGAGCAAAACAGGAGGGGCTGAGCACCTAAGTCCGTGCTCCTCTGACATAGGCGTGCAGGGGAAGGGCAAGGAGGTCAACAGCACAGAGAGGGACAGGCAGCAGGGGTGGGGATGAGCCTTGATGACTCGGTAGGAAAGTCCACCCTGTGCACCACATCTGAAGACCTAGTCCTGCGAATTCTGACTCCTACACCCTGATGCAACTCAACTGCTAGGACCCCCAAACCTGGTCTCTGTGAAGCATCTGCAAACCGCTCATTCATCAGCATCACCGGCGCATGCTGTTCTAGGCGGGAAGCACTACCTTCCATTCTAGAAGTCCCTCTCCTCTCCTTTCTAATTAAACGAAAGCTTTATGGGTTTGGATGCATGGAGTCTGGGGTATTTATGACAAGAAGTAGGCTTAGCTGCCCTGGAGCAGACTAGATGATGAGTGAGTTTATGCAAATGAGCATTCTGATGCTTTGCGATAAAGCATAAATCACGTTAATCACGGGAGCGAACCGCTCGGCACATCGTTCCCTTTGCATGCGGGCTGTGGAGCCGACACAGGAGGCGTCCTTCCTGCCCTAGATGAAGTTCTCTGTGATGGCTGCTGGTGAAGCAGCGAGCCAGGGAGCATTTCTGTGGCATCTGCAGGCCCCAGCTGCACCTGCCCACCCACCCACCTCGTGGTGCAGTGCTGGAACTCACGCCAGCCACAGGGGCAGAGGGCATCACCTCCCAGACAGCCCAAGGTGAGCACCGGAAGTCACGCCAGCCGCGGGGGCAGAGGGCATCACCTCCCAGACAGCCCAAGGTGAGCACCGGAAGTCACGCCAACCGCGGGGGCAGAGGGCATCACCTCCCAGACAGCCCAAGGTGGCACCCGCATTTACTAACAAAACCCCTGAGAAACCCACCATACAGCAGTTGACCTAAGCACGTGCCTCCCTCACCAGCCTCTTCTGGGGCCGCCCCTCCTGCCCTGTCCTTCATCCCCCCCTTGCCCCTGACCACACTGCCTCTGTGCAGGTTGAGGGTGACATACCCCTGCAGCCTCAGGGCCCCTGGACGAGTTTTGCTCTGAGGCTGTGGCTCGGCCCCCGGGTTAATCCCGATCATCCTCTGGGAACATCGGTCCCTCCCAAACACACCCCAGACCGTGGCAAGTCCTTCCATCTCAAGCTTTCGTAACAGCAGATCTTTCCTTCAAGCTCTTAACCCTGTTCATCACCATACGCAGTGTTTTTATAATTATGTTGTTAAGGTGTGCCTCTCATGCTCGGGCGTATGCTACCTGGTGGCAGGATTCATATTTATTTTTACAAAACAACACTGTATACTGTATCTAATAGTGCTTGGCACGTGGGAGATACTCAATAAAGATGTAAATATCTGAGAAGTTAATACACAGATGGTAGCAAAAGTGCAGTCAGGGGGACCTCAGCAAGACAGAGAGCACGGCCCCATCGTGCAGCCGTGCCTATAGAAACAAGCAGCGAACGTTTGTAGAGCATCTTGGCTGAGAAAAAGGAAATCTACGGATAACAACTGATACCCAAACTCTGTTCTTAAAAGACTGTATGTACAGCTGACCCTTGAGAAACACGGGGGTAAAGGGCACTGACCCCCTCCACAGAGTTGAAAATCCATGTCCAACTTTCGACTGCCTGAAATCTTAACCACTAATAGTGTATCGCTGACCAAAAGCCCCACTGATAAGGTCAGTAGTTGATTAACACAACTTTCTGTGTTCTACATACTATACACCGTATTCTTATAACAAAGTAAGCTAAGAAAATTCTCAGGGGTAAGTGGTAAGCCACCTGGGTGGCTCAATTGGCTGAGTGTCCAGCTTCAGCTCAGGTCGTGATCTCACGGTTAGTAGCCCCGCATCAGGCTCGCTGCTGCTGGTGCAGAGCTCGCTTCGGATCCTCTGCCTCCCTCTCTCTCTCTGCCCCTCCCCCACTCACACTCGCTGTCTTTCAAAAATAAAGTAAAACATTTTTTAAAAAGAAAATCATAAGGAAGAGAAAATACATTATAGCACTATACTGTATATATATATTAAAAAAATCCGTGTATAAGTGGATGTGTGCAGTCCAAACCCATGTTGTTCGAGGGTCTACTGTTTTTTTGTACGGAAGCTTAAAAAAGGCTGCCTTTTTTGGGTAATTAGTTAGGGCCCTAAAGCAAGTACTGGACAAGCCAAACCACCCACAGGAGAATGAAAGACACCCGGGGGCAGGTCCCCAGGCCCTGGGAGAAGGATCCAGGGTAGCTGATGATAGAAACCCTTTTCTTGGACCCTGTGGCTAAAGACTGGCACTACGTTCCCGATGGGGAAAGAATAGAAACCAACACAGCAGGGCATATTTGTGCTATGATTGTGTACAATGAGATTTACATGGTTCTCATTGCAGAGCACAAGGAGTAGTGATTCTCAACAAATTCTCTCCTCATGACAGAACATCCTGAGTTGAAGAAGCCCTCTGGATATTCCTAGGTAGGGGTGCCAGAACTCACGGAGTCCGAGCTGGCTTTTAAAATCGAGTCTCTGATGGACAAACCAAAGAAAAAGCCCCGCTCAGAGAATTAATATTAAAGAAGTTTATTTGTGTCTGGGCATGCTACGTATTACCAGAGCCAGTGACAAATGTTTAAAATGGCGAAACTTTAAAAAATGTGTTTGATGCTTTTCTACGTGAAAGCGTTTTCAAAAACAATAATAATGCCAATAAAAAGAGTATCAGATTTGACAAGGTGGATTACTAAGTGGTTGGAAAACTGTTCCCAGAGGATGCTGATTAACGTTTCCCTCCGGCCCTGGAGGGCACTGGAAGCAGGCCATCGTAAGGCTGGATTTATTCAGCATTTTTAGCTACAATCTGGACGAAGATATTTGAAACCTGCTTATCAAGCCTGCAGCTGCTACGAATCAGAGGGAGGGGTAATAGCTCTCCAGTCTTGGCCACACCACCTAATCCCCTGGACTTGCCACTTCCTCATCTGTGAAATGGGGATGCTGATGCCTACCTCATAGGTTTCTGTGAGGAATTAGCTGAACGCATGCAAAGTGAACCAGTAAAACAGTCGGTTTTCATCCTTCACACACAGTGGTGGAATCAGGATTTTAAAAGAGCCTCAAGTTGGGAAAATGGGTTGAAACTAACAATCATTAATACTAGAATAAAAGGGGAATCCTGCATTTAATAAAAGAAAGAAAAAGACTCTCAAAAAGGATCCACACAGAATCCATAACACAGGCAGAAAACAAATGAATGGCAAAAACAAAAACAAAAAACAAAAAACCCAAAATATCCCAAAATAAAACATCGAAAAATAAACTTGGAATAATGTCACCAAATCTGTTCTTCCAAAAGACAACAGTGCCATTTGCAGAACCTTGATTAAGGCTTTGCTGTGAGTCAAGCAATCCTAGGAGTTAAAGGAAGGGGCGTGGTCCACAACCTCAGCACCATTCCCCATGAACCGACTTCAGCAGGCATAAATGTCACTGCAAATGTATTCTGTGGTGTTCTATCTCATCACCACTGGATTTGTTTAAAGTAATCTGAGTTGCCTTCAGAGTAAACCTGTGTATAGGCAAAGGTTACTGAAAACTCAGAATGGGAGAGATCAGACTTGGCAGTGCGCCAGAGATGGGCTTCTGGAAGTTTCTGCCGGCCACTGCCACCCTCATCCAGCACAAGTCCTGCAGTCAGGCCAGATACTAACCTCCCTTTCTCGCCAGTTCACAAGGGGTGTCTTCTTCTTTTACTGTAAATTATGAAAATAGATTCTTGGTATGAAGATCTAAATGAATTCTATTTTATTTACTTGATCTCTTCCAAAAATGATTGGTTGTTTTCTTTTGTTTACCTCTTCTGCCTCTCCAGAGCAGAAGGACTGCTACCCTCAAGATGGGATTCAGTCACGGCTCATCCATCCCGGGTCAGGGGCTGCAGGAGGGAGTCTAGCACCTGGCTCTGGGCTCTGCCGGTTTCTGACTTCTAAGATGGTTCCAGTTTCCAACACTCCCTCCTGGGCCTGTCTGAGACCTCAAGCTCTGAAGCTCCTTTAACACAACAAAAGCCAAACCATGAAGGGGGTGGAGAATGAGCCCAACCCCCGACTCTGGAAGGCCAGCACTGTTCT
Source organism: Neofelis nebulosa (assembly GCF_028018385.1). Taxonomy (NCBI): domain Eukaryota; kingdom Metazoa; phylum Chordata; class Mammalia; order Carnivora; family Felidae; genus Neofelis; species Neofelis nebulosa. Next base: position 10,864,086 of record NC_080796.1, on the reverse strand, counting down.
CTGAAATGATGGACCAGGAGGGACAGGACCAGGAAATGGGGCCTTGAGCCCTATCCTTGCTGTGACCCTAAGCACATTTCTTAACCCATTGAGACCTCACGGTCTCGTCTGTAACACGAGAGGCTGTAGCTAGCTCAATTTTATGGTTCTCTCTAGTTCTGAAAACCTATCATCTGTTGACTGCTTGGCACACAGTAGGTTAGCCTCCTGGGGATTTATGGACATCCACCCCCTACCCCAGCCCCGCCGATGGTGGCAGAGACGAGTTAAAAAGCATGAAATGTTCAAGACTAGGACTGTCAGGGAAGCTTTATAGCTTCTAAAAACGTCTTCTATCTTTCTTCATTATCTGATTCACAGAACCTAATTTAATGGTGAAATTCCGGAACGGCATGCCAGAACCTCCGACTGTGACATGAAAGATGGTCATCTTGGGCACAGGGCTCAGTTATGAATGACTCTCCATATGTTCAAGCGCTCTGTCATTTGCCTCCAGCTGTTTATACATCACACCGAGGCACAGGAGAGGTACCAGGAACAAACCGTCAACAACAAAACAATACCAGTTCATGCAAGGGTTTTCCAGACAAAATTGCTACCCCTGCCGCATAACATTCCCCACTGCAAACCTGCTATCTCGGGTGGAACCACAGGGACTTGCCAATCTTGTAGATCAAAAGTGGCAGCCTATTAATAGTTTCATAAAGTTACATCCACAAAGATCCCTAAAGGCAGGGAAAGTGGGGCTGTAGAGGTCTTCCTCTGAGTGTGGTGACAAGAGGAAGGAGATAGCCACCCAACACAAAGCCCGGACACACAGATCATAAACGCCTCTTACGTGACGAGAGGACAATTATGGAAGAGCCTTCTGGAAGTGTTAGAACTAGGTGAGAATTCCTAAGGAAAAACACGAATTCCTTACTTCTAACAGTTAACAAAGATGAATAAAGAAAATGACAAAGTCACACAAACCCATCAGTTTAAAAAGTTTGTAAAAATTTGATGTGCTTCTGGTGCGGCCACTCTGGAAAACAGTGAGGGGGTTCCTCAAGAAATTAAAAACAGAACTACTCTACGACCCAGCAATTGCACTACTAGGTATTATCCAAAGGAGATTCGAAGGGGTCAACCCAACAAGGGTCACCCCAATGTTTATAGCAGCACTATCCACAATAGCCAAATTATGGAAAGAACCCAAATGTCCATCGACTGATGAATGGATAAAGAAGATGTGGCTTATATATACAATGGACTACTACTTGGCAATGAGAAAGAATGAAGTCTGGCCATTTGTAGCAACGTGGATGGAACTGGAGGGTATTATGCTAAGCGCAATAAGTCAGAAAAAGATAAATATCATATGATTCCACTCATATACGGAACTTAAGATACCAAACAGATGAACATAGGGGAAGGAAAGCAAAAATAAGATAAAAACAGAGAGAAGACAAACTGTAAAAAACTCTTAAATACAGAGAACTGAGGGTGGATGTTGGAGGGGGGATGGGCTAAATGGATGATGGGCATTAAGGAGGACACGTGTTGGGATGAACACTGGGCATTATATGTAAGTAATGAATCGCTAAATTCTGTTCCTGAAGTCATTATTACACTCTATGTTAACTAACTTGGATTTAAATAAAAATAAAGAAAGAAACAAATAAATATTTATAGGCAGAAAAAAATTTTGATGTGCTTGATTATGAAGCCAGCAGACAGGTAAACAGAGAGATGGAGAGAGACAGTGTCCTGTTATATCCTTTGAACCCTGTATCCAGCTATGCCTGAAGCCTGACACCCTAGATTTTCCAGTCACATGCAGTAAATTCCTTCCTATTAAAACATATTCACACACATGCACCACATAAACAGCGATTATGATACAGATAAAAGCTTATGATGCTAGACCAAAGTGTCTTAAACTTACTGAGCTGAATCACAAGAGGTAGGACCCACTTCCCATCAAAAATTCAAGCTTAAGCTTCTAGTCTGACTCACAAACCCATGAGGTGAAGACCCAGATAGCTGCAGAGATGAGCTGTTTATCTAAGATTCTGGGTGAAAGAAGAAAATAAATCCGTGTCCTGTCAAAACAGGAGAAATGACAGGGAAGCTTCTCACCTCCACAGACTGGGCCAGCACCCTGGTGTCCAACGGAGAGCCGAGAAGGGCAGAGTCAGGCTATCCCATAATCGGGTCCCCAGAATGTGAGACAGGAGCAAGCTCATTATGCCCTCCTCATAGGCACGAAGCTGGAGGTTGGGCGGGGTGTGTAAAACTGCCCAGGCTGAGAACTAAGGCTGGATTAAAATTATCAAGCTGCCATCAAGTTAAAGCTATTAGAACATTCCCATGTTATTTTAATAATGAAAATATCAGACTACAAACAAGTTTGCTCTTTCCTGAGCCGGTCAAACACGTGCAGCTGTGTGACACACGAAGCAGGCCACCTGCTCGTCGTGGCCTCGGCCCCCCTGCCTGCGTTCCGCTCTTATAATTTATCTACTTTGGCAAATAAAGACTGATTTTAATTTACAGCCAAAATCGGTGGCAAGGGCAAAGGGCACACTGGAACCAAAAAATGTTTTGCTTTTTGCCACCTATTAGTCACCACTTGCAAATCAATATTCAGTGTTCACCTCATCCGTGGCTGCCAACAACCAGAAGAAAATTGTGAACCGCTCCCCATCCAGACCGATGATGCATCGTGCCATTATCCCGCGAGTTCGTATGAGATTCAGTGGCTGCTGTCTTACCTGACAAATATGCCTTCAGAATCCAGGCGCGGGCACGTTACTTTCAGAATCTGTGGCTAGGACCTTAACATAATTTATACTCCCAAGTCCCTCACTGCCACTTCTGTGTGTGCAGCTTGTGAGTTGGGCTAGAACGATAAAGAAACCAGAGTGGTTCCCTTCTTTCCCAGCCCGTCGCAGAACTGGCTTTGCACCTTCCTCCCCTCCCAAAGCCATCTCTTACATACAAAGTGCCTCCTCTGTGCCCTGCGACAAGTCAGCCGCTGGGAAGATGGAGACGAATGCGACACAGCGTCTTTTGAGTTGTTCGACTTCTCTGCTGTTCACAGGGAAGATCAGGAAGAGGATGAGAAGAGGTGCTAGGAAGTATTCTAAAATGACTGAAAGTGCGGATGTGGAATTAAAACCTACCGAACAAAGAACGCGGATGCCGGAAGCCCGTGGATCAATCATGGAAACGTCAGCTGCTAATATCTGCTGAGCGCTCATTTTGTGCCATGCGCTTTGCTAAGATTTATCTCATTTGGGGCGCCTGGGTGGCTCAGGCGGTTGAGCGTCCGACTTCGGCTCAGGTCACGATCTCGAGGTCCGTGAGTTCGAGCCCCGCGTCGGGCTCTGGGCTGATGGCTCGGAGCCTGGAGCCTGCTTCCCATTCTGTGTCCCCCTCTCTCTCTGCCCCTCCCCCGTTCATGCTCTGTCTCTCTCTGTCCCAAAAATAAATAAAAAACGTTGAAAAAAAAAATAATGATTTGCTAATTGCAAATCATCTTTATTCCTTAAAGCGATTTCTCTAAGGACTATTGGTAGATTATACTTTACCAACCTCACGTATCCTTTTTCTACTTATGTGAAAATAATGAAACTGTATTTCTTTAAAAAAGTATTTTGGGGGTGCCTGGGTGGCTCAGTCGGTTAAGCGTCCGACTTCGGCTCAGGTCACGATCTCGAAGTCCGTGAATTCGAGCCCCGCGTCGGGCTCTGGGCTGATGGCTCGGAGCCTGGAGCCTGCTTCCGATTCTGTGTCTCCCTCTCTCTCTGCCACTCCCCCGTTCATGCTCTGTCTCTCTCTGTCTCAAAAATAAATAAACGTAAAAAAAAAAATTATAAAGATTTATCTCATTTAATCCTTCTTACAACCCTATGTGGTAGTGTTACTACACCCACTTCAGAGATGGGAAAGCTGGTGCTCAGGAAAGTTTAAAAATCCCGTGTCTCAAACAAGAGACCTCAAAGCGATGCAGTTGCAGCACAGCCCTGTTTGACTCCAGTATCCGAACTCTCACCTGCTACGCAATATTGCACTCACGGTACTCCCAAACTTACACCCTGCCAACTGGGGACATGCGGTGTTCCTCAAGATGAATTTTCAAAATGAGTTTCAAAACAGGTAAGAGGTATCTTTCCTGAAGTGACAAACAAGTAAAGAGAAATGAATCTGATGGAGGCTGGGGCGCGCAGGAGGGCCTCTGAATGCAGACCTGTGAGGCTGCCGTCACCAGCGGCATCAGGCCCGGCCCGCAGTGCAGGCAGTCAGGTCACTGGCAAGTGGGGTGATCTGCGCAGGTGCACCGCGGTGGGCAGCCCTCATCCCTGCCCCTGACCACACCGGCCGGGGTTTCTCCCCTCAGCGCGGAGACAGAAGAGCTGCCCGGGTCTCTGTGGGGCCACTGGCCTCAGATCAAAAGTCAAGAAATTACTTCCTGGCGCAGCTCCGCCATGCAAAAACGTTTTTACCAACAAAGAAACGGGAGAGCTGTGAGGACAGGGAAAGGAAAAAAGCATCTAGCCGAGGCCGCAAAGGGTCACCCAACTGAGCCCAACTTCTGGCCAAATGTTGATACCCTTCCTGGTGACAACTCAGGACGGTACCCTAAGTTACACAAAGCTACCAGAGGGAAGCAGGCCTGGCGGCAGAGACAGAATTGGTAATGGTACCCATTAGAGGGAGCGATGGCAGCCAATTCAAAACCGGCCTTTTGTTCCTGCACTGGTAGTTATTTTCTGGTCTCTGAGAAGCCAAATAAAATTAAAATGCACCATTAATAACAAAACAATACTTTACAATCCCTCTTTCCCTTCCAGAGACCCATCAGTGACTGCATCTGATCAAAGCTGAATTATTAAATGTCTATAGATTAATCCCATAACTCTCAAGGGCCTGGAGTTTGTAATTTCCCTGAAAAAAAACAGACACAATCTACACCGTGAAAAATTTAATTGCACTTTAATTACCAGTTAAGCTGAATAGCATGAGATATGGGTGCCTTCAATTTTTAATAGTCATTATGATTCCAAGAGAATTTTGAAGGGAAATAATTGAATCTCTTGGGAGTATTCTCTTCTTCTGCACTGCCAAAATCAAAATGAGAATGGGGGAAGAAAAAAAAAAAAAAAAAGGAAAGGGTGATTCAAATTCTTCCAGATCATAACCCAGGACGGCCCCCAGCAATAATAAACTGGCCGCTCCCAGACAGCTGCGGCGTACGTTTCCGTGATATGCTAATACCGAGATGCGTCTCCCGCAGTTGAGTTCTGCTACATTAAACAGATAAAGGCTCTTGGCTGGGGTGTTTCTTCGCTTTCTGCAAATCAGGTCCAAAGATGCCATACTTGTTTCTCTGCTTCTCAGAGGTTGACACCAGTGTGGACATGTCCCCCTGAGCCCCACAACACACGCATCCACGCTCACACGCGCACAGGTACGCACACGTTCTCCCACCTGTTTCCACGAGGCTTCCAAAATATCAGGCTAAAGGGAAACGGGAAGGAGGTGACCGCACTGGGCGAGTCTCAAGCAAAATGGAACTTGAAGGCCTTGGCGAGAACTCAAAAGACTAGAAGAGGCTTGGCCTTTGACCACTTCCATTTTCTCAGGGAGCTGACTGACTCAGGAGAGAGCAGGCCTCCTGAGAGCTGGTGCGGGAACAGGGCGGGAAGAGACCACTTCTCCCTTTCCTCAAGTGCTTGCAGGCCTTTAAAGCTTCCTGAGGTTCTTGAGGTGTTCGCTGGCTGTTTGTCTGTGTCCGTCTGTCTCCGTCTACACTGCAGGATGCCTCACCCTCTTTTTGGGGATGCTGTCCCACCCAAGTACAGAGCTTTCCATATGGAGAGAAATCAGGCTGTGTTTATAAAAAGTCAGGCTAGGGGGCACCTGGGGGGCTCAGTCGGTTGAGCATCTGACTTCGGCCCAGGTCATGATCTTGTGGTTCACAAGTTCAAGCCCCACGTCAGGCTCTGGGCTGACAGCTCAGAGCCTGGAGCCTGCTTCTGATTCTGTGTCTCCCTCTCTTGCTCTCTTTCAAAAATAAATAAAAACATTAATTTTTTTTTAACATTTATTTATTTTTGGGACAGAGAGAGACAGAGCATGAACGGGGGAGGGGCAGAGAGAGAGGGATACACAGAATCGGAAGCAGGATCCAGGCTCTGAGCCATCAGCCCAGAGCCCGACGCGGGGCTCGAACTCACAGACTGCGAGATCGTGACCTGAGCTGAAGTCGGATGCTTAACCGACTGAGCCACCCAGGCGCCCCAATGTTTTTTTAATTTGAAAAAAATAATAAAAAGTCAGGCTGGGGTCACATGAAGACCCTTCATGAGGCTCCAAACAACTGAGCTCTGTCTTGCCACTGTGGTCGTTACAAGCAGATTCATCACAAGCGCACTCCTCAGTATTAGTGAACGTCTGATAATTGGATTGCAAGTTCATCTGTCAGGCGAGTAAGAACAAAACACTGTGCAAAGCCATCTGCCACTTTTCTGCTCTCCAACTGTGCACCCATTTCCTTTCTCCCACTACCTCCAACCCTCCGTCAGACCCGTGCCAACATGCAGTGCTGGACTGACTGGGCTTTGCGGTGATCTGCACGCATTTCTCGCGGGGACCCGACACCGGGTGGATCTGCAACCATCCTGCCACGTGGTTCCCAGTCCACAGGGGAGCGGTGCAGGCCCCTGCTTCTGGAACCCAGCGGGTTCAGGAGAAAAGAGTAGTGTTCTTCTAACTCTGTGCACCAGTCCTTAGAGGTCGCCCTTGTCGAGGCACCTGCTGCTGACTCCCTCGCGGCGACAGCTAGTCCCACAGACACAAAATACCCAGGCTGGCGAGACAGAGGGGGATCTTCAGGCTGCTATTCTCCAGGTTACCAAGTGAAGCCTGCAAGTTTGCAGTGGTCAGGAAGCAAGACTCGGCACACGTCCCAGCTCAGGCACATCTGGCTCACAGGACAACAGGGCACCCTGAGAACGGGAGCCAGGCCGGCACAGAGGCCGGTCCCAGAGCCACACGGCTCAGTTTGACTCCCTGGGGACAAGGGCCTGACACCTGGTAGCAGAAGTTCCTCTGTACGCTAACAGTGTATCATGTGCGAGCACTGGGAGGAAGCTGTGTGGATGGTGAGCCCTCTCCCTCTCAACTTCACAAAGCCTGAAGGTAAGGAGAACCTCTAGGTAGCTGACATGGAGGTGCCCCACTCACCACGGAAGCCAGGACTGGGTCTCCGAGGGGCAGACCTAGGTCATCAATGCTTTGTGGACACTATGCATTTCACCAACCAGAGGCCAGTCTCATGAAGGTTAACCCTTCTCCCTGCTCCCTGGGCAGAAGGAGGCCCGGCCTCCCCGGATTCATGCTCTTCGGGTTCATGCCAGGAGAGCACAGCTTCCGAGCACACCTTTTTTTAAAGTCTATTTATTTATTTTGAGAGAAAGAGAGTTGCAGAAGAGTGAAGGCTGCATTTCAGCGGTCACCCTCGGGCACATCACTGAGGCTCACCCCTGTGGCCCCTCTGCTTTCCTGGTGTGACGCAAACGAACACTGCGGCAGGTAAACAGAGTGTGTGTATCCATGCACGCACACGGGGGAGGGGTAGAGAGAAAGGGAGAGAGAGAGAACCCCAGGCAGGCTCCACACTGTCAGCACAGAGTCCGACGCGGGGCTCCATCTCACGGACCATGAGCTCATGACCTGAGCTGAAACCCAGAGTCAGACCGTCAGGCTACCGAGCCACCCAGGTGCCGCCAGAGCCGCATTTTGGGGGCCAGCACTACCTCCCCTGCTGGGTGCCAAGGAGAGGCCCCTCGCCCAGCAGGCTAGGAGGGGCTGTGGTGGTCCTGCGCTCACAGAACCGAGAATCCAGAACTTCGAGAGCCCCTCGAGCACGAGAAGCGCTCACGGCACAGCAGCCTGTCCCGAAGACCTCTCCCCTGGGGAATCACCGCCCACAACCACGGTGCTGTGGGGCTTCCATTCTGAGTCTCCCCAGACGCTCCTCACTCCGTTCCCAGAAACGGGAGCGGGTTGATGCAACGACGGACCAGCCGCTGTGCTGCTGACGGCCCGTGTTTTCAGGAGCATCGAGGGGGTGTGTGCTGACAGAGCAGAATTTAGGTCCGGGAGGATGGAAACCAGAGAGCCGTTACAGCTGGTGCGTGTGCAGCTGTGTAAGCCCTGGGGTCAGCGTCCAAATGCGGGCACCCGAGTGGCTCCGCCGGGAACGTGGAGGGGGCACACTGGAGCGGAAAGCAGGCATGGTGGCAACAGGGTGCTGCAGAGGGGCTCAGCTGCCACAGCCGAGGGAGACGGAGGGAATGCAGACTGGAGACGACGACCTAAGCACCAGAGCAGGCGGTTCAGCAGCTACCGAGGCTACCAGACATTCCAGCCGAGGCCCCAGTGCAGATTCTCTGGACAGTGTTTTCTCACTTCCGTTGGGCTGGTCTCTGAAAAGAGGGCTGGTCCCTCCCAGAGTTGCAGGAAGAGTGAAGGCTGCATTTCAGCGGTCACCCTCGGGCACATCACCGAGGCTCACCCCTGCGGCCCCTCTGCTTTCCTGGTGTGACGCAAACGACACTGCGGCAGGTAAACAGAGTGCCGCCGCGCTGAGTACGGTGTTTATTTATAGACCAAACACCTGCCATCAATTTAAACAGTAGTTATCTAACTTGAAAGTTGAGCAAGAGACTGAATGCACCCTTGAAGCAAGTAATTTCCAAGCAGCAGTTCATGTATACAGATGTGTTTAAAGCCTACTTCGGGATGCTGTAATTATCATCAAAAAGACAGATTCCATTAAATATCTGTTATGCTTTTAGTATCTGTACTCCCAGACAGATCTGCAACACTGGGGTTTCTTAACACTATACTTTTAAACATTATTTCTTTAAAGGACCGGGGGCTTAGGATATGCAGAATTTGGAGAACTGACCGATCAGAGGTTTCTGCAACAGTGAATGAGACAATTTGGTTGTTCCTGTCATTTTGTCTTTGCAACCACAGTTCTGTTCCCAGCCTCTCCCCCTACCAGATACACAACAAACTCAGTATCTGGAGAAAGCCATCTTCCTAAACACAAAGAATGAAGAGTAAACAAATCTCTAACCACAAGCAACTAATAAGCATCACGTCCCGAATGTTAAAAATTAGGGGACGTGCAGTATAGGTGCTCTATGGGCATTATTCCGTTAGCACTTTCGATGAACTGTGGGAGGCTCGGGTTGTTGTCTTCATTTTGCACATAAGGGAAACTGAGGTTAAGTACGCTGCCTGAGATCACTCAGCTCCTAAGTGGAAGGATTTGGATTTGAGTGTGCATTGGCCTGGCTCCGAAGCACCGTTCTTTCCACTATGTCATACGAGCTTAGAAAATGCCCCTTCTTCTTGGCATACGTTGTTTCAAAATTGATTTTCTATTTACAGGGGTAAGGAAGGTCATTCTGGAAGCAGGCGATGACTACTTTCCATGGCTCGAGACTGGCTTGACTTCGGGACGTGATGCAGACCACAGACACAATTCAGCTGCAAGTGACATCAGTCAGTCACGTGTGTGGGCAAGTCGTTTACTTTTGTGGATCTTTCTTCTCTTCCAGAACATTGTAAAATGTGTTAGAGGACTTTTAGAGTCCCTTTTAATTCTAAAATTCTGTTTACCTCTGAGTCAATACGCTCTGCACCGATGAGGACCGACTGGTACTCAGAAGGGCCTAGACCAGTTCAGTTGCCAAACGTGCCATCCGTCCTCATGCAGGAGACGTTCCGTGGTCCCCCCTCCACAAGGCACCACGACTGCCGTTCGACGAGCGGATGGGCACCGAGCGAGCACAGTTGTGCACACACTGGTACCACGCTCTGTGGGAGGGTGTGCTGAGCGCCTGGTCGGCGCCTTCCTTTATGACCAGCATAACACCTACCGCCTCATTCAACCCCAAGTGAGGGACGTGTGTTTTCTGGGAGGACATGCTCTGGGTCAGTCTAGGGGACCATCACCTTGTCGGAGTAACTGGACAGAGAACATTTCTAGTTGTTCGGCATGAATGAGAAACTCCCCTAGTGGGAGGAGCAAACAAGGAAAGAGGTGCTCACCCGGAAGAGCGGGGTGAGAGGGCAGCGCATGGTCACTCATCAGGATATCATCTTTTCTGGGCTGTAAAAACTGCTGCAAGTGAGCGAATCCCATCCGATGGGCACGGCAGAGTTCGATCGGAGCAAGGAACAGAGACCTGGCTGGGGTGAGGAAGAGGAGGAGTGGTAACCAGCCTTCTCCCTTGACAAGGTCCCCTCAGGTGAGATGTACCAGGGTCCACACACAACCTGAGAGGCAAACCCCCCTCCCAGGTGAAAGGTCAGCAGCAGCCTCAAGAGGAGAGTTAAATGAATCCAACCCTTGAATGAGGGAGGCTGCCAGGCCGAAGAATCACATCTTATAGATGGCAAGGAAGGAAGCCGTTCCCTAGCCTAAGGGGATTTGGGACAAGTACAGGAGTAGTAATGAGCTGAAAAGAGATAACCAACAAAGATTTAACCAAAGAGATGACCAACAAAGGGCAAGTCCCATCATAAGTAATCTATTCACCTTTACAGCAAGGCTAAGGACTGGGTGGGTATGGGCCAGCCCATCAGAGTTTCCTGGGATTTTTAAAAGCCCCACAGAAGCCCGGCCAGGAAAACCAGGAAGCCAGGGAAGCTTCCGGAAACCACAAAGAACCCAACCAGAGGAGGAGTTGTCCCATGAAAAAGGCACGACTTAGCATTTACGTTGTCCTTTCATTAGGGTGACTCCATGGACACTTAGCTATGGGCAGATGAATCATTGGTATGAAATGAGCTGAAATATTACTCGTTGCTTTTCAGTGATGGGATTGATTGTGGGTTTCTTCACGGCTTTCCCTTGCACATTAAAAAAAACCTGCAGGAATTTGACAGCGTTAACTTTTATAATCAGAAAAAAAAAGGGTGGGGAGAAATAAACAGGAGGCCCACTGTTGTCCTTACACACTGTGCGAGCTACAAAAATGAACAGAAGTCAATGTCAGTGCAAAGCCTGTCTTGCGAAGAAGTGAAACACGATTATTCAGTGAACTATTGACTACGGTTTGAACTGCAGTTCTGAGGGAATTCACTCGTGTTTCTGGTAGCCTCCTGTTCGGAGTAAGAACAATTTAATAATGTCATTTGTAGCTCTGTCCAATTATCCCAGCCATTGTCTTCACAGGAATATGAGAAAGTTATGGTGGAAAAATCTGTGAGGCAGCAACAAGTGTAAGCACAGACAGAGCTCGGCTCTAAAAAAAAAAAAAAAAAATTCCTTCTTTCTTGATCTTTTCATTTAATTGGGGGCAAGGAGAGAACTCATCTGAAAGCCTTGTCCTTCTGGTACTGAAGGCAGGCAGCCCCAGGGACCAGAGAATGGATGCTGCTGCAGGATTTCATGTAAATGTTTGATTTACATGTTTGATCTCCTGTGCTGTGTGACTGGCACCGGGGAGGAGCTGCTCTTTCTAAGGGATCTGAGGTCACTTCGCTGGTGCCAGGTCTGGCAGGGATATGGACGAGGGAGACTTCAAGACCTTGCACCCGACAGAACTGTCAAATTCCCAGCCCGTGTGTTTTCACAGCCTCCAGATCTTCAGGAGCGACCTTACAGCACGGATGTGATCACACGCAAAGTCTCCTCACTGCTCCCAAGGCACGTTCCTCACAAAAGAGCCTTCGGTCAGCGCTCGAGATGAATGGAGGGTGAACTAAGCTCACAGAGGTCACTGGGTTGAAGAAGGCCAGTGCAGGACGGGGGCCTGGATCCCTGTCCACATCTCCAGATTCAACCTCTAAGGAAGACGACTCTGAGGCAGGCCAGGCAACTCCTGCTAGCACAGTGGGATCTTCCATGCGAGAGACAGGAGCTGCTCCTGTCCGTGACCCCCGCCGGACCCAGGGCCTCGCGGGCGCAGACGCTCGGAAACCCCGTGGACTTCCCAGTTGTGGAAACTGTAGTTTGGGATGTGCTCCAGCCTGCCGTCCAAAGTCATAAATGGATTCAGAACTTGGTGGCAGAAACCTGCGAGCCCAGTGTTGCTTGTTGCCCATGACTGCAAGAAGCCAAACGTCTCGGCCGGAGAAAAACAGGAGCCCGCACAGGAAGCTCTCGTAAACAAACAGGACACTGTGGCGGCTGAGCCAGGATCACTGCTGGCTAACTCAGTTCAAAGTGGTCCCCACCTGCACCCCAAGGGTGCCTCTGGACACTGCAGTAGACCCGCTCTTGTCCTGCACGCCCCATCCGCGGCCACGCAGTCTCTCTCTTTGCTCTGATTTTTCTCGAAGTATAACTTGGGGACAACCCACATTAGGACGGTTGGGAGCTAGTTACGCACACATGGATCCCAGGCCAAGTGAGGTTTTCCAGCCGTAGGGCCTAGACGGTCTGCGTGCTTGATCCCCAAGTGATCCTGGTGCATCCCCCCCGGAAGTACTCTCAGCCCACTGTCATGGCATCCAGGTGAGTGTGAGAGAAGCGAGTCTGTCCCTGCAGTCCCTCCTCGGTGTCACTGCTGTCCTGCTCGATGGCGTTACAACACCCTCCATAGAGGAGGGCGGTGACAAAAGGGATTTCTTTAGCTCTTTACAGTTTACAAAGTTTGTCACTGCATCAACCCCCCTGACAGGGAAGTAAGAATCCCCATCTTCACAAACTCAGAAATTACAGGCCCTAAAAGTGTCACGCAGCCTGCTGGGAAACAGCGGGGGTTGAGGCCTTGGGCCCGGGTTTGTGATTCCTTATCTGACGGCTCTTCCATTCCCCAGAGCTGCCTCCGAGCACCTGGGTGCCTGCCCCGCAGCGCGTGCCTTCTCTGGGCGGCTTGCGTAAGTGGCGGCCGCCATTCTCGTAAAGGGGCAGCGCAACTCCGTGGAAGAAGGTGGGCCGGAGCACCTCTGACACTGTGGTCGCGGCCTGGGGGTGTCGGGGAGGAGTCAGTGTGTCCCGTGAGGCTCAGAGAGCAACAACGGTTCCCCGAGCTCCTGCCACAGTCAGCCTCTCTCACACATCTGTCGCAGGAAAGCCAGAATTTTCTCCAGATGGGTTATAACTGAGCACCTCTCGACACAGAAGGGAAAGTCGAGGCTGTCTCAGTGCAGACGGCCGTGCTACAGACAGCGCTCCTTGGAGGCACAGCACCGTCACCGTCAGCCCAGGCCGTGGGGCTCGCGCTCCTGCTGGCCGTAACCAAGCTGGCCGACAGGGCGCTCAGACACCCTTCAGAACGGGAGGATGGAAGCAGCGAGCCCCTGCAAGGCCAGATGTAACCCTTCCAAGGTGACCTCTGCCATGAGGGCTCCTCTTCAGCCAGGCAGAAAAAGCCGGAGCCTGCTGCCTCGGTCCCGGGGGCTCAGGGCTTCACCGCTGACACCGCGCTGTTGTGGCATCCTCTGCATGGCGCTTGCTTCCCCAGCTGAGGACGAGGACTCACCAGCAATCGTTCTCTACTGCGATCCGGCCGGCCTCCAGGCCACCGCCACCCACCGTCCCCCCGGCGTGGCTCCTGTACGGGCCCCCCTTGCACTTGGCCCTCTATGCCTCCCCTGACTCTTCAATCGGAAGACATCTTCACACGTGTGGCATAGAGCTCATTTGTATAAAACCCTCCAGCAAAAGACTGCCTTTAAGTCTCTACTGGAACAGGGTGGAGTCAAAGTGAGGGCCTGATAGACACAACTGGACAATGGTGACGACAGGCTCCCTGCTGCGGTTCCTGTCAGTCCAGGGTGGGTGGTGCAGAGCGCTCAGACGCCATGAGAGTGACCGGGTGTGTGTGTGTGTGTGTGTGGGGGGGGGGGGTCTTCATTCCCTGCCTCCTCCATCACCACATCCTCTGCCTGCCGCCCCACAGGCACGAGACCCGGATGAGGGAGACCGCGGTTCCCTGGTGCGAAATACAGAGTGATGGAGGCTTTAGGAGAATGGGGCTGGATAAGGAAGCAGGAAAGGGAACACAGCTAGTTAGACGAATGGCATTTATCTTCTTTCCCTTTAAGATAATCTTATTTTTTACATTTTTAATCGAAGTATAGTTGACATACAATATTAAATGTCATAGTAATTCAACAATTATATGTGTCACAATATGTTCACCACAGTATGTGCATTGCAGTATTATTGACTGTATTCCCTATGCTGTAGACGTTGCATCCCCATGATTTATTTACTTTATAACTGGAAGTTTTTATCTTTTTAAGTTTATTTATTTTTTCAGAGAAAGAGAGAGAGAGTATGAGCAAGGAGGGACAGAGAGATACAGGAAGAGAAAGAATCCCAAGTAGGCTCTGGCCTGTCAGTGCAGAGCCTGATGTGGGGCTTGAATTCATGAACCATGAAATCATGACCTGAGCTGAACCAACGGTCATACACTTAACCGAATGAACCACCCAGGTGTCCCGGAAGTTTGTGTTTCTTAATTCCCTTCAGCCAGTTCAACTGTGCCCCCCCGCCCACTCCTTTGGCAGACACCCGTTTGTTCTCTATATTTATGAGTCCATTTCTCTCTTTTTATTGTTGTTGTTCATTTGTTTTGTGTTTTAAATGCCACATATAAGTGAAATGATATGGTATCTATCCTTCTTTGTCTGGTGTATTTACTTAGGTCCATCCATGTTGTCATAAATGGAAGATTTCATTCTTTTTTATGGCTGAGAAATATTCCCTTGTGTGTGTGTGTGTGTGTGTGTGCGCGTGCGCGTGTGTATGGCACCCTTATTATATCTATCGTTCTCTACTGAGATCCGGCCAATACACACACACACACACACACACACACACACACACACACACCCCACATCTTCTTTATCTTAGCCTAACAGTGAGAGGAAAAAGAAATAAAAGACATCCAAACTGGTAAGGAAGAATTAAAACTGTCTACACATGACATGACACTCTATATAGAAAACTATACAGATTCCACCAAAAAACGTTTTGATCTAATAAAGAAATTCAGTAAAACTACAGGATACAAAATCAACATAGAGAAATCTGTTGCATTTCTGTACACTACTAATGAAATAGCAGAAAGGGAAATAAATCAAACAATCCCATTTATAGTTTTATCAAAGCAAATAAAACACCCAGAAATAAATTTAACTAAAGACCTGTAAACTGAAAACTGTAAGTCATTGATGGAAGAAATCAGAGGTGACACAATAAATGCAAAGATATACCATGCTCATGGATCAGGAAAATTAGTATTGTTACTATGTCCATAATACCCAAAACAATGTAATTCTATCAAAATACCAACAGTGTTTTTCACAGAACTAGAACAAAACATCCTAAAATGTGTATGGAATCACAGAAGACCCTGAATAGCCAAAGGACAATTTAAAAATCCTTATTTTTTCTCTTGCCCTTTATCTCTGCTTCTTTCCTAAGCTTGTTTGTGCTTGAGCCCCCCCTCCCTCACTGGCACAGGCTGGCACTGTCTGTCTGTCTGTCTCTCTCTCTCTCTTACACACACACACACACACACACACACACACACACACACACACACACACACCCCTTCTTCTGAGGCTGTAAGCATCTGTGCATGGACAAGCACACCTTAGGAAGGCATGAAGGGGAAATAAAAGCATGTATCCTTCAAAACAAACATCTAAGTTTGGGCTGCACATTACCGCAATTTCTTGGGCCAACTGCTTCATCCAGGCAAAGCTCCCGTCCATGTCAACAGTCTCGGTGCGATTTATCAACTTTGGCCACGTGGACAATTTTCATAGATGTGCATTCAAGAAGCTCTCGCTATTCCTCCTTCCACTTCTCTCCTCTGTGACTTTCTCTCCTCTGTTTCCTCCCCAAGCCATTCACTTCCATTGTTGAGGGACCTTGAAGAGAAGCCTGTGACACAGGGAACTCTGCTCTCCTACTCTGCTGACAAGAGGACCAGCAAAATAATAAAGGTGCCAGCTGAGCAAAGAAACTGGATGAACCTCCCCGACTCTGTACCAAACTCGTTCCGGGATAAGACTGCACTCTACCACACACTCTGGCAGGGCGCCGGGCACTGTGGGGGAGGTGAGGCTCCCGGGTTCAGCCTGTCACAGCTGACTGCGTGAGGGAGAGCAGCGTGCTGCCAGAAACGCATGGTGTGGGGGACGCGTGGCCAAGAGGATGGCAAGGCATCAGCTCCTCACACCCAGGGACCCAAAGGACCCGGAGAGCACATGAGCCTCCTCTCCCACGCAGGGTGACAAGGAGCTGTGGCTTCTGCCCCTGGCATCACGGCAAGCCTGGGAGCAGTGTCTGGAGGGCATGGCGCCCACTGCTCCCGAGGTGGGCGGACACGGGCAGCAGCACCTGGCACAGGCCTGGCACGGTCTCCTCACAGCTCCCTGGCACTTTACATAGTTGGCAGTTGGTCCGGACAGCAGTCACCGTTTGGGCCCAGAGTATGGAAGAAGGGGCGGGCTGCGGCAGAGCATCTCGTCCACACTGGGCACCGTCTACATGCCGGCTGTAGAGATGGATGTGGAGACGAATGCGCGAAAGGGCAAACAAAAGGAGGCACTGTTCTCTCGTGCAAGCTGAGCACTAACCGGCTTGAAAATGAAGACCACCAGGTGACGAGCAGGGACCTGGATACATCACCCTTAGGGAGACACCGTAAAAGACACGCCCACACACGAGAATACAGCTTTGCCTCCGGCCAGACATCGCAGGAAATTCTACCTTCTCTCTCAGCAACCCGTGCCACCATTTGGTATCCATCACCCTCGGGAAGCTTCTTCCATTTTCCTGCTTTCTCCCACACTCAGCGGCCCCCAGCAGCTCCCAACAACCTCCTCCAGAAGGCTCCACACCTTCTGTCCGCAGTTTAGGGGCCTCATCAGTCATTCTTGCCTCTCCCTGTCCCGGATCTAGGAGATTCGACCACTGGTAAGTCCCTGGGACGAGTCCTCTTCCCGGCCGGCCGGCAGCCGGCTGCCTGCACACGGCAGAGAGCTGGCTCTCTGGTCTCTCTTTAAAATCTCACCACGAGGACCCCACTCTCATGACCTCTTCTAAACCTATCACCTGCAAAGGCCCCACCTCCAGATACTATCACACGGGGGGTTAGGAGTCAACATATGAAATCGACGGGGGCGGGCACAGAGTCCGCCCGTAACAGAGGCCCCTTCATCTGGCCCGCTTCCCTATGTCCAGCTAGAAAGGGCTCGTCAGGCGGATGGGGCCGGACTTGGCCCTCCCTGAGCGTTCACTTCTCACAATGCCTTCGTGGTCTGTCTTGTGGACATGGCTTTGTCTTGCCCGGCCCCTGAGACCGCGAGCCCCCTTGAGAGAGGAGTCAACGCTAAGCGCCTGAATGAGATAGATGGTGGCAACTGTGCTCACCGGGCACGCGGAGCACGTGCTCACGCCAAACACATTTTCATCCCGTGCCTCTGACGGTCCGGGAGATGGATCTGAATTATTCATACTTTTATCCACAAGAATGTAAAATTCAGAAAAGTTAGGTAACTTGCCCAAGATCACAGCCCCACCAGTGGTGCCTCTGGGATCTGAACGGAGGGATCTACGACCCTCTCCAATCCTTTCTCCCCTGCAGGCAGGGGCTTCCTCTGCGTTACTTACCTTTGTGTCTCTGCTCCCACATCTAGCACCTAGCATGGAGCCTCACATGTTGTATTTGAGTATTTATTAAATAAAAGTTAAGGAATATGCATCTTATATTCACTCCAGATATCTTTTTCTCCACCACAGTTCAGTGTTGAGTATATCTACATTGTTGTGCAACAGATTTCCAGAACTTTTGCATCCTGCAAAACCAAAACTTTATACCCATCGAACAGCTCTCCATTTCCCCCTGCCCCCAGCTCCTGGCAACACCATTCTACTCTGTTTCTAGGAGTTTCACTACTCTACATAGCTCACCTACGTGGAATCATACAGTTGTTTTGTTTTTTTTTTTACCGTGACCATCTTATTTCACTCAGCATAATGTCTTCAAGGTTCATCCACGTACAGCACGTGACAACATTTCCTCCTTTTCCAAGACTGAATAAATTCCACTGCACGCTCCCACAGGTGTCTTTATGCCCTCAAGTTGTCTCCTTAGAGCCCCCTTTTAATTCAGATTCAATAATATGGCAATCACCACTGCCATCTGTGGAACACTCACATTGTCCTAATCGGTCCTTCTCACACCATCCTCAGAGTGCCCCTTGAAGGTCATGATTCCGCTCTGCAGGGGAGAAAACTGAGGCCCAAGGAGGTGAAATAATATATTCAAGGTCACACAGCTTCAAAATGCAGCCATCTAGACGATGTTCTCCCAGGCCCCTCTGACTCCCCAGCCTGCTGTCCACCATTATCTTTCAAGGAGTGACAGGACGGAGAGGGAGCCTGAGGCCCAGACACGAGGTGACACGACACACTGCCCGTTACTGTGCGCCTTTGAACCCTGAGCTCACAACTCCCGCCCACGGCTCTCTGCCCTGTTCAATTGCCTCCCACCTCACCAGGCCATTCCCTGGCTGGGTGACCTGTGCACGTGACTTCTCATTCAGTCCCCAGACTACCACTCACTTCCTCGGGATCATCAAAACCTCCCACTGACACTCCGTGTACTCTCCTCCCGGGCTCTGCACAGCTGAATCCAGGTGGCATTACCCACTGACGCAAGGGCCTCGGGAAGGGGTGTGGGTGCCCCTTCCCACCACCCCACCAGACTGCGCCATGGGGATGTGGCCCGGATAATTGAGCAGACACACCCCAGAACTACGTAATTTAAGAGCTGGACGGACCCTGAGGGAGCATCTGCCTTAAGATTCTTTTCCAGATGAGAAACTAGGACCCAGAGATGCAAAGTGACTTGTATGGTTAGAGAGCTAATTAATGAAGACCGGGGTCCAGAACCCAGTCTTCTGCCTCCTGGTGCTGGGCTCCATTTAATCAGGATTCTTTAGGATTTCTCTGCATCAGAATTTTGCCTTAAGGCCCTAAGTTGGCAGACACAAAGAACGAGAGGTTAAATCCGACATTCAGTCATTTTGGGGGGATATGAAAGTACTACTTTTTTATTTCTACAGGGAAAAACATATAAAAAGAAATATTGAACAGAAAGAAATGAATAATGAGCAATGCAAATTCTCAATCCTTATCCAGATATTAAATGGCTGGAAGACGAGACAGTGTCTCTCCCCATACTTTTCCCATTCCAATATTGCTTGCTTTTAAGGCTGGCCAGAGAAAATCCAATTCTCTCCAGGATGAAGTGTGAAAATCTAGAGGAGGGTGTTACGTTCGATGACCTAGAAATTCTTCAATAAATTAACTTTATTAAAGGATCGCTGGTTCTTTAGTACCTTGAAAATGAAATTACACCTTCTAGAAAACACATATTCACCTCATTTGCAGGTTTGCTATATTGTTATAGCTACCCACATCCCTCTTCCCGCTACAAAGAAAGGAAATCATGCATTTCAGTAGCATTTTATAGTTTATAAAATACTTGAACACATTACTTTTATTTAAAAATTTTTTAAGGTATACTTATTTTTGAGACAGAGAGAGAGAGAGAGAGAGAGAGAGAGAAGCAGAAAGAGAGGGAGACACTGAATTTGAGGCAGGCTCCAGGCTCCATGCTAATAGCACAGACCTGACATGGGGCTTGATTCCATGAACCGTGAGATCATGACCTGAGCCCAAATCAAGAGTTGGCTGCTTGACTGAGCTGCCCGCATGCCCCGTGGGTTCATATTCCAATTAGCTCCCCTTTCACGGGTGAGGCAAGCGAGCCCTAGATAGGGATTCAGTGATCTGCCCAAGGCTGCTCGGTGTGTGAGCAGGAGGGCCGTGGCTCCGGCCAGGGGTTCAGATGCCAGCTCCAGCGTGCTCTTGCTTCGGGTATGCAGGTGTTTGTTTTCCCCGAAATCAAGAGTCTTTATGTCCTTCTGACACCCGCTCCTCAACTGCGGGACACAGCTGTGCAGGGCGGGTAGTCCCTGATAAACCCACAGTGACTAGGTATGAATGTAAGGTAGGGCTAGACCCCTAGCTCATTCCATATACAAAAGTTAACTCAAAATCAGTCGAAGACCTAAATGTAAAAGATAAACCCACAGAACTCTTAGAAGAAAACATACATCTTCACGGCCTTCTGTCAGGCAATGTTGTCTTAGATACGGCACCAAAAACACAAGCAACAAAAGAAAACATAAATAAATTGGACACCATTAAAATTAAAAACTTTTGTGCTTCAAAGAAAAAAGCAAAAATATAACCCACAGTATGGAAGAAAATAGGTGCAAATCATATATGTGTCCCTTGAATATATAAAGAACTGTATCAACTCAATAATGTAAAGACAAATAACCCAATTAACATACGGGCAAAGATCTGAACAGGCACTCCTCTAAAGGAGAAATTTGTGACAAATGGCCAATAAGGCAAATCAAAACTCCAGTGAGATGCCACTACACACCCACTAGGATCAGCAGAATTAACAGACAGACAATTATAAGTGCTGGTGAGGAGACAGAAGGACTAGAACCTTTATGTACTGCTAGCGGGGACATACATCTACTTTGGAAGTTTTGCAGGTCCTGAAAGCTTTAAATATAGTGTTAACAGAGGATCTAGCCATCCCACTCCTATGAATACCCCAGAGAGAAATTAAAACTTATGACCACAACACACACAAAGATGCTCAACATCACTGATCGTCAGGGAAATGCAAATCAAACCACAATGTCCCATCCCCTTACGCTTTTCAGAATGGCTGCTATCCAAAAGGCACAATAAGTGTTGGTGAAGATATGGAGAAAAAGATCCCTCGTGTGCTGTCGGAGGGAATGGAAATTGGT
The DNA here is from genome assembly GCF_028018385.1 of Neofelis nebulosa. Classification (NCBI taxonomy): domain Eukaryota; kingdom Metazoa; phylum Chordata; class Mammalia; order Carnivora; family Felidae; genus Neofelis; species Neofelis nebulosa. The sequence continues at coordinate 10,843,203 of NC_080796.1, read as the reverse complement.
GCAGCCACTGTGCAAGAGTATGCAGGCTCCTCAAAAAATTAAAAATAGAACTACCACAAATCTCATAATTCCACTACTATTTATCCAAAGAAAACAAAAACATTGATTTGAAAAGATATATGCACCCCTCTGTTTATTGCAGCATTATTTACAATAGCCAAGATATGGAAGTAACCTAAGTGTTCATCAATAGATGAATGGATAAAGATGTGGTCTGTATACACACACACACACTCACTCACACACACACACACACACACACACACACACACACACACACAGTGAAATATTAGTCAGCAATAAAGAAGGATGAGATCTTGCCATTTGGGAAAATATGGATGGACCGTATTGTGCTGAGTGAAATAAGTCAGAGAAAGACAAATACCAAATGAATTCACTTACATGGAGAATCTAAAAAAAACAAGACAGACAAAAGCAGAAACAGAAACACAAGTACAGAGAACCGGTCGCTGCCAGAGCAGAGCGGGCGGGGAATGGGCAAAACAGGTGAAGGAAAGTAAGAGGCACAGGCTTCCCATTATAGAAGAAATAAGTCACGAGAATAAAAGGCACAGCACACAGAATACAGTCAAGGGTATTATAATAGGTTGGGTGATGACAGATGGTGGCCACACCTGTGGGGAGCACAGCAGAAGGTAGGGAGTTGTTGAATCACCATGCTGTACACCCTGAAACTAATTCAACATTACTAATTCAACTGCACTTCAATAGATAAATAGGTAGATAAAGTCATGCATATTTAGTTTCCAAAACAAACTTATGTCCACAAAAAATTTGTACACAAATGTTCCTAACAGTATTATTCTTTTTTTTTTTTCAACGTTTTTTTTTTTTTTATTTATTTTTGGGACAGAGAGAGACAGAGCATGAACGGGGAAGGGGCAGAGAGAGAGGGAGACACAGAATCGGAAACAGGCTCCAGGCTCCGAGCCATCAACCCAGAGCCTGACGCGGGGCTCGAACTCACGGACCGCGAGATCGTGACCTGGTTGAAGTCGGACGCTTAACCGACTGCGCCACCCAGGCGCCCCCCTAACAGTATTATTCTTAATAGCCCAAAGGTGGAAAGAGCCTAAATGTCCACCAACTAATGAATGGATACATGAAATGTGGTATATCCATAAAAAGGCATACCATTTTTCTTTTTTTCTTTTTTTTATTTTTTTAACGTTTATTTATTTTTGAGACAGAGAGAGACAGAGCATGAACAGGGGACGGGCAGAGAGAGAGGGAGACACAGAATCTGAAACAGGCTCCAGGCTCTGAGCGGTCAGCACAGAGCCCGACGCAGGGCTCGAACTCACGGACCGTGAGATCATGACCTGAGCCGAAGTCGGCCGCTTAACCGACTGAGCCACCCAGGCGCCCCAAGGCATACCATTTTTCAATAAAAAATATGAAGTACTTATCTATGCTACAAAATGGGTGAATGTTGAAAATATGCAAAGTGGGGGCGCCTGGGTGGCGCAGTCGGTTAAGCGTCCGACTTCAGCCAGGTCACGATCTCGCGGTCCGTGAGTTCGAGCCCCGCGTCAGGCTCTGGGCTGATGGCTCGGAGCCTGGAGCCTGTCTCCGATTCTGCGTCTCCCTCTCTCTCTGCCCCTCCCCCGTTCATGCTCTGTCTCTCTCTGTCCCAAAAATAAAAATTAAAAACGTTGAAAAAAAAATTTAAAAAAAAAAAAAGAAAATATGCAAAGTGAAGGAAGCCAGTCACAAGGACCACATGCTGTATGATTCCATTTACAGAAATGTCCAGAATAGGCAAATCTAGAGAAGAAAGCAGACTGCTAGTTGCCTAGAGCTCAGAGGGCCAGGGAGATTGGGATGTGAAAGCTAAGGGGTACAGGGTTTCTTCTGGAGTAATGAGAATGTTCTAAATCAACTGCATTAAAAAGATGGTTATATAATTCTGTAAATATACAAAAAGCCATTGAGTTGTGCATTTTAAATGAGTGAAGGGCGTCTGGGTGGCTTGGTCGGTTGAGCGTCCGACTTTAGCTCGGGTCATGACCTCACGGTTCACGAGTGTGAGCCCTGCATCAGGCTTGTGCTTTGGATCTTCCGTGTCCCTCTCTCTCTGCCCCTCCCTCACTCACGCTTTCTCTCAAAAAATAAACATTAAAACAAATAACAAATGAGTGATAATTGTATACTGTGTGGATTACATCGCAATAAAACTCTGCTTAAAAAGCAAAGGTGATGCATGGCCTAGTATGAAGCTACGTTGAACACTAGTGAAAGCCCCAGTAGCTACGAGTGCATGAGCAAGTGACTGGCCTGGGCACCAACTTGTCCTTCAACTTCTGAAGCCTGCAGACAGGGCTCCTCCAGGGAACTTTCTAGACCAAAGAAATGTGACACACAGGAATCAAGAAATATTTCCCAGACTATCATAGGAGGTAGAAAGCTTAGCATGCTTTTCCATGCAACACCCAGCCGCACAATTTGCAGTTCACCAGGACGGCACAAGCTGTATGCAGGTCCGCTCATCTCTCCCTTGAGATAGCGAGCATGCCTTCAACCCAGAAGAGACAGATCTGTCTTCTTCCTCTCCAAATGTCCCTGACCCCACCCCCACAATGCCTGCACTGAGCTCCAGAACTGTCATCTGGAGGAAGACGCAGATTCCTGGTGGGTGGCCTGTGGGCCTGGCCCCCCTTCCCTCTGCACCTCAAAGGCCCTGGCCTGGTTTCTCTCACCACAAACAGCAGGATCGACAGCCTCCTCCAAATTCCGCACACCTCTTAACCAAACTTGCACTGATCCCAAGTAAACAGTACTTGAACTTCAGAAGTCTGGGTCCATACGTGTGTGTGAATGCCACACTGCTCAATATCTTAGCCTGGGCCCGCCCTCAGGTACCGTTTACCTACACAGTTCTGTGCAGTTCTCGACCTTGCAGAGGCTAATGAGTGGTGGGCCTTCACGAGAGAGCTACACGTAGGAGCTCGGACAGCGGACTGGCTAACCTCTAGCTGCTCCAACTACACTTATGGAGCTCTCCCCTGACAGACGCAGAGCAGGACACCGCTGTCTGTCATCTGCACCAGCGGGAAGGTGGGGCTAAGCATTCAGCTGAGACATCAGTCTGAGAAGTGCTTCTGGGACCTCTCAGACCCACCATCCGTGGCTGTGCTGGGGAAAGCATGTGCCTCAGTGGCATTCTCTCTCGTTTGCTATTCTGCCACGGCAGGGGTTGACGCTGCCCTTACAGCCTTCTCTCCGAAGAGCCGTTAATAACTTGAAGTTTCCATCAACTACAAACATTCTTGTCACACAGCCCACTTGACTGCATTGCTCACACAAAGGTTGCCAACATTTGGACCGAGTCCGACGGGATTTTTCATTTGGTTGAAGTGGTTTCCAATGTTTTCTTGTTTTCCAGTGACTGAAGGTCAAGTCTGGAGCAGGGGATTGTATTAATAGAGCCCTTGTGAGGCAACTGCTGAAGGGACATATTAACCCATCACTGACCAGAAAACACTGCCAAGCGAGGCTCTGTGGGCGAACAACCTTCACATTGGCTGATTCTGAACAAGGTCAAGGATTATAAGTGTGTGTATGTGTGTGTGTGTGTGTGTGCGCGTGTGTGTGTGTATGTGTGCGCGCGCATGCGTGCACGCACGCGTGAAGGAGGAGAATCTTGGCTCACAATTAGGGAGGAGTTTTGAACTGGAAATCTTTCCAGACATCACCCAAGCCAGTGTTAAAGGAATACTTGGTTTCTTCTGTCAGTGACAGACCTGAGTTTCTACAGCTCACCGCCTTTCTCGCAGGAGGGAAGGAAGGCTTTTGCAAACCACGTGACTGCCGTGATTTGCAGGCATATTTTCTAATGAGTGGGTGGATTCGGGGCTTGCTTACCACACATGGGCGGTTAAGTTTGGAAAAACCTACTCTACCCCTGCCTTACTCTGGGATTCTAAGACATCATCAGTTTTAAGCTCCTCATTGATTTCCTGGCAGGTTTTATTTTGAGGGGAAAATGGGAGAAACACTGATTACAGGTATATAATTTTGTTTTTAAATTATAGGAGTCTACATTCTTCTATACAGGCACTTAAGAGACTTTCTTCTTCAATAGTTCAATTATACATTGTAGCTAGTCATTCTCTGCCTTCAGAGTCTAAAGGTTTTCTGAGTCACTTTGACCTTCAGAAGTTAGGTTCAGTATCACTGTGCCTTCTATAAACTCTGCATGATCGTGATCTCTTTGCACCTTTAAGATAAACAACATAATTCTGAATCCTATAAAGGAATATTCGCTTAATGTGTCTTCTCTTTTTGTCAAGGTTACAGTTCCACATTTTCCTTAATTGAACACATCACTGGAAGGTGTCCACCTTCCAAGGGTCCTCATAAAGAGGGGATCATCATTCCAAGAATGGTCACTCCATCTTACTCGGAAGTTTCTGTGATCCATTCCTAGAAATCTGGCCATGTCGGTCACCTTTAACTACACTGCCCGGGCTGTGGCAAAATTTTCCTTGACAATGCTAATGCACAACAATCTTTTCTTTTGAAATACATATTTTGGGGCACCTTGGTGGCTCAGTGGGTTAAGCGTCCAACTTTGGCTCAGGGCATGATCTCACTGCTCATGAGTTCAAGCCCTGCGTTGGGCTCTGTGCTGACAGCTGACAGCTCGCAGCTCGGAACCTGCTTCAGATTCTGTCTCAGTCTCTCTGCCCCTCCCCTGCTTGTGCTCTCTTTCTCTTTCAAATATAAATACACATTAACAACATTTTTAAAAAAACATTATTTTGCTTGGGGACAATTATAGGTTCATTCACAGGAGAGTTGCAAAGATAGCAGAGTTCCCATAAACCATTCTCCAATCACCCCCATTAAGATTACCAAGGAACACTGGTCAGAACCAAGAGACCAGTGTTGGCATATCACTACTAAACAAACTGCAGACTTTATTTGGATTTTACTCATCTCTCTACCAATGTCCTCTTTTTGCTCGGGAATCCAATTCAGGGACAACAGTGCATTCAGTTGTTACATGTCCCCAGTCCCCTCTGCTTGGTGGCAGCTTCTCAATCTCTCCTTGCCAATGTGGAAGGGCACCAGCCAAGAACTCTGTACGTTGTGCCTCGACATGGGGTCTTCTCATGTTTATCTCATGTAAATGGGAGTTACGGGTTTTTGGAAAGAATATCAGAGGGGACATGACAGACTCACGGCATCACTGACATTGTGAACCTGACCCCTTGGTTAAGGTGGTAACTCACCAGGTGTTTTCACTGCAACCCAACAATCTTTTTATTTTTTATTTTTTTAACATAACAATTTTTTTCAAAGAGGCAATGGAAGGATCTAAGTTAAAACTTACCCTTGGCAGCCTCTCTGTGTTAATAATTCACTGGAGGGGCCATGAGATGAACAGGCCCCCAGGAGGACGGCTGAGGCTTCCCTGGGGGCAGGCGGGGACCTGCGCACATCCACACCCTCTGCTGGGGGCCAGGAGGGCTCATTCTGACAGGTGGGAGCGACAGGCAAGGGAGGAGCCGGGCACATGCCCTGCGTGACCCCGAGAGGGAGCGCCTCCTGAAACCCCTGTACCCCGCACACCCAGGCCCAGCCTGCTTCGGACACGGGTCCTAAGTCTCCAGGTTTAGAAAGAGCAGGTGTAAAAGGATGTGCTCTTTGTTTCCGAATGACGTTTACTGTCAGGCCCTGGGACATCCCATGGTACCTCATTTACCCCACTGTTTCTCAAATCAGCTTGATCGCAGAACCCTGATTTTCACTTACAAGCCCTTCTTCACCTAAACCGATTCTTGCTCTCCGAGGAAAGAAGGGAGGGAGGGCAGCGGAGAGGGTCCAGCCACTTGGGTTGTGGGCCTGAATCTGCCTCTCGCCCCAGCTGCCTGATGTGGCTATGTTTCCGCATAAAAGAATGCTCTTCAGAGCCACGTTTGTGATGCAGTTAAGTGGATTTCCCTGAACTCTCACAGCCCCCTGCACCCGGGAGGGCTGTGCCTGCACTCGTGTGAGCTGTGGACGGCCGACTCCGTCGCCACGTCGGGGAGTAAACACCATCTGACAGGCAGTCCCGCACTCCAACACGACCCCCTTGGGACCAGGTCAGGACAGCTCAGGGCTCCGCCATGAAGGAGGGGGCACGGGGCCTCAGCACCCCACTAACCTGCCAGCCACACACGCAGGCGGCTTTAGTGCAGCGGACTTCGGTCTCTGATACGGGGCTTTCACGTCCCCTGGAGAACACGGTGCTGGCAGGCTGGCAAGCGGAAAATTTAGGAAGCGAATCACAATAGACATCCTAGCCCACCTGACCGCACAGTGGGAAGGAGCCCCGATGCAGCCATCTGCGGGCTGGGAAGATGGCCACACGAGCTGAGTCATCAACCTTTCACCCGTGAGCAAGAGACCGAGGAGGGAGAGCCTGATGCCATTTACACCCAGGCTCCGTCTTGGCTACTGACAAGGTCCTTCAGGACACAAGGCTGGAGTGCCCCACGCTAAATGGCGGTAGCATTTGGCAGAGAGCATGCACACACAGGTGTGGAGGGCCATCCATCAAATGAAGGGCTCACGAGCGGGAGTTTCTGGGGGCAAATTCCACATGACGAGAATGGGGCCTTTTCAATTACGGGACAAGAAATGCGGATAATAATACCTATTTATGAGGATATTATAAAGGATCAAATGAGATAATCTGTCTAAAGCTTTTTAGCCAGTGCCTGGCATAGAGATGATGACTAGCCTACACGAATCCCCTCTCGCACAAGCTTCCTTTTCACAGCAGACTGTTTTGTGGTTCGTACCACATGGTATGGACTGAATTCTGCAGAAGCGTGGTACTCTAATATCCTGGCCTTGGGAAGGCCTCAAGAACAATCGAGTGAGGCAGGAGACCTTTCAAAGCAGTCCCAGGATTCTATGGCACCATCCGGTAAAACACAGACGTCAATGTCCTGATGTGAGTCCATCTGGGCAATGCAAATGTTACCCGGGAGGCCAGGGTGTCTTCTCTCTGGATGTGGTCAGAGTGGTCTTTCTCCCTCCCTCTCCCGATCCTTCTGCTCTCATGGCTTGTCAGCATTTACACTGCTCATGGGCAAGAATCAAGAGGGCAGCTAACACTTATTTTGCCATTGTAATCATGTCCACTCTGCTCTGAGTCTGAGAGGTGAGAAAAGTCAACCCCCAGGTGGGTTTCCAGCACAAGTGGGTCGATTTACATGCACAGGTTTCAAGGCTTGAGATGGCCCCCAGACCACTGTTTGGTTGGTGCCTGGTGACAAGACTGTGGTTTTGCCACAGTCTTTGATTCCCTAGAACACGCAAGTGTCCTTGGGAAAGCCAGCTTAATGCTAGCCTGCCAGTTAAGATCCCACTGGGACAGGAGGATCTCAGAGTGCGTTTACAAGGGGTATAGGGAGACCAGAGCGAGGCCTGGAGCCCCGAGGGTCTGGAGGGGCCACTGCTGTTGGGAGGCAGGAAGGGGTATGAGAAGAATGGCACCAAATAAGAGGGTGGACGCCATAGACCAAGCTTGTACCACAGACTCACCAAGCACAGGATCAATGAAACTGGTTCCAACACTGACCTTCGGGACAAGTGACAGATCTCAGTCCTTCATCCTGTTCCATTCCTCCCTCTCCCTGAGCACAGCTGCAGGAGGGCCTTCATTAGGCACCAGTTCCCTATTCCCAGTGGTCTGCACCCTCCACGTGTCACCTGGGAGGTGGCTTGGGAGCACAGCCCCTGAGCCCCTGGCACCTGCCTCCTTCTAGCCAGAACCCAGAGCCACCCCCCCCCCCTCCCCCCCACTGCAGGACGTGACCCTCACAGCAATCTCTCAGGGAAAATGCCATCAGGCAAAAACAAATTCTGGCCAGTTTGGTTAGTTTTAAATACTTCTGTGGCCAGAAAACAAGGATGACACCATTTGGGCTGGATATAAACCCAAGCGGGAGATTGAAGAAGAGGTGGGAGGCAGCCAAAGTCAGGAGTCAGCCCAGGATGGTCTGCCGCTCGCTGAGCTGGCCCTAGACTGCCGCGCACAACTGCGGCTTTGGGGGCCAGCCGCAGGGAATGCTCTTTTCGTGCAAGACATCTTCCTGAGAGAGGAGTCTGTGTTTACAAAGGTTAACCCCAGGCCCAACCAAAGGCCACCTAAGGCGCAAACGCTCTGAGTCAGTCAGACTTTACAAGTCCCATCTGGTGCTGAGCACCTCGCCGTGGCACACATTCTCAGTCAGCGGACTGTCCTAAACATTTTAAGCTGCTGACAGATGAGAGCTGGCCTCGCTCGTGGCACACATTCTTTAGTTCTCACGCATGTTCATATAAGGAAGTGGAATCCACTCGCTCCGGCTGGGGAACTGCTCCTGCTCACAGCGGTGATCTGACCTGGACCTAGGGATGGCTCCAGCGCCTTTCTGTGTCTTTATTGTTATCACTGTTGGCGACACCTTAACGAAGCAAAGCTGGAAGCCGAGTGCACCCCGAGAGGAGCCTAAGAATTGACCCTGGATGGACAATTTTGCTTCTGATCTGCCAAGGAACGGGGGCGTCAGACAGGAGCCTCTTTTTTCACTTCAACACCCCTAAGTTATCAAATTGTGTCAAGAGGAGGTGTGATTTTTCAAACTGTTTAACAACCTACAATATGGTACGGTCACAGACCAATCAGAAGAGATGCCAGTCACAGCAATGGAGCAGGGCCCCAGGGGTCACCTATAGTGCATCCCTCTTCAGTTCCTGGGTTGTGGGAAGGTCACCAGAGCGGGGCCTGAGTAGCTGGCAGAGGGGCAGCAAGTATCCCAGTGCTAAAACGAGCAGTAGTCAGCACCCAGTCTTGTGGAGGGTCGGGCACAGAGGAGGAAGCAGAGAAGGAAGCCTCCGTAACCCTCGCTCTTCTGATCGTCTCATGTTAATACTCAAGAGAGTTTGGTTGCCTTAAATTGCTAGTGATCGATAACTTCAGAATAAAGAAGTCTAGTAAGAATGAAACTCTTCCCAGAGCCAAGTTCCACACTGGCCTGGGGGCCGGTGAGCCTCCCGAGATGCAGACCTGAGACTCCGGGAGATCTCTGGTCCATCTCGAGGGAATGGAGTTCTGTCCTCCAACAGACTGAGAACATCTCCTCCAGGCACCACCGGCTCATATTTCCACTCAGAACACATCCACTTGTGTCTGGGGAAAGGCAAGCATGAAATATACCTCATTGCAAAGTTGAAAAGCATGGAGGGTAAGTTAATTTCCAAAGAAGAAAGTCAGCGGCACAACACAATGGGATGATTGATTTTCCCACCTGGGAGAGTCGCCGAATGGGCTGGCAGCTGAAAATACGATCTCTGACTTTTTTTTTTTCATTCCCTTTAGATCATACATTTTATTTTAAGACCATGAAACAACATGAGATTAAAAGTCTCATTCAGAAACAGAAGTGGAAAGGAGGATTCAGTATTTCTCTTTGTTCAGAGAAAATACTTTCAAAGGTATTTCGTAACTAAAACTTAAATGTGCAGGTGAGGGTGTGTGTGGCCCTTCTCGCGTGGTTTGTGCTAGAGAGGCAGCCCGAGCTTCAGAGGGAACAGAAACCCCCCACCTGCGGTCACTGCCAGGGCAGCGCTTGCTGACAGACGTCTGCAGAAACCCCGAGTCCTGCCCTGCTCCCAGCGGCTGGTGTTCTCGTCAATCAGAGGTTGTACCATCTTCTTGCAGGGGTGGGGAAAATAAGTAGGAGAAACCAGTCAGGTATGAAATGTTCTGCCACTTACTATGTGTGACTGTACACAAGGCACCCAATTCTCAGAACCACGGCTCCTATGGTTCGAAATAGACAGATATCTTCTGCTGCTATCCAGAAAGACCCAAGTTCAGGTTTTCTGACAAAATGTGTTTTGTAGGCCTTCTCTAAGAAAAAGAATTCAGGGGCTCTTGGGTGACTCCGTCAGTTGAACATCAGACTCTTGATTTTGGCTCAGGTCACGATCCCAGGGTGGTGGGATCGAGCCCCATGAAGGGCTCTGTGCCGAGTGTGCAGCCTGCTTAAGATTCTCTCTCTCCCTCTGCCCCTGTCCCCAGCTTGTGCGCACACACGCACACGCACACACACACACCCTCTCTCTCTCTCTCTCTCTCTCTCTCTCAAAACAAAATGAAACAAAACAAAGAATTCCAAGTTGACAAATACAGAATTGAGAATAGGGTCTTGGAAGGGACTCATGCAAGTGAAGGGTCTATAGTCTAAGCCTCATTAGCTCCACAGTGAATCCACTTTTGCTCATGGGCCTAGTCGAATGACATATAAGGATCCAAAGACAAAAGTGCTTTGCAAATCGTAAGGCGTAACACTGAATTACTCTATGAATATGTAATACCTACTGTGCGCCGAGTACAGTTGCGAACAAGCCAGCAGCGATCCCCCCTCGTGAAACCTAAGGTCTAGTGGCACAGTGTCATCACCTGTGGCCGAATATCCTCCTCTGGGTCCTGAATACAGAAGTGAGGCTCCCCAACATGGCGCAGTCTGACTGCTCGCCTGCCACACCAGCCCCTCTCGGCGCCCTCTGAGGCCCGGATGCCCGCACCTGACTTTCCGGAACTTGGGTCCTACTCAGTCTCAACCTCGGCCTTTTCCTCCCTCCCGGCCATTGTTTTCTTCTTGGCTTCCATTTTGAACCCCCCAGAGCAACAAGCCAGTCCTTCTAACCCCTTTTTTCAAAATATGAATAAGCAGTGGTTGCCTAGTGCAGAGGGGATGGGGAGAAGGTTAGGGGGCTAACAGGTAAGGAGCATTGGGTTTTGTTAGGGAGAGATAATAAAAATGTTCTACAGTTGATTGTGGTGACAGGTGCATAGATCTGTGAAGATACTAAAGCCCCAAATTATGAACTTTAAATGGGTAAATGGTATGGTACGTGAATTATATCTCAATAAAGATGTTTAAAATATGAATGGACAACTAAGAAGCCTCTAAAATTCAAGGAAAGCATACAGCAAGAGAAAGACCAGAATAAACAGAAAAAACTTGAAAGAAACCAAGATCATTCAGAAAATGGAAAAAAGAATTATTTTATTTATTTTTTAAAAATATTTTTTAATGTTTATTTATTTTTGAGAGAGAGACACACACACACAGAGTGTGAGTGGGGGAGAGGCAGAGAGAGGAGACACAGAATCCAAAGCAGGCTCCAGGCTCTGAGCTGTCAGCACAGAGCCCAACGCAGGGCTTGAACCCATGAGGTGTGAGATCATGACCTTAGCCTAAGTCAGATACTTAACCGACTGAGCCACCCAGGTGCCCTGGAAGAGAATTTTTAAAAGGCAAATTACCCTTAGAGAAGTTCAAGAAGATGTTGTGTCCACAAGATGAGAGGGAGCTATGAAAAAGAAACCATTCAAGAACAAGAAAGAGTCTTATAAATTTAAAAAACAAAAATTTGCTGAGATATAAAAATTCTATTAAAGATCTGGAAGAGAAAGTCAAGGATAACTCCCAGAATATAAAGCAGAAGGCCCAAGACATTGGGTACATAGAAGTTGAACATCTGACTACCAGGACTTTGAGAATGAAAGAACAGAGAAAAGAGAGCGACTGAAATCAAAAAGAAAAAAATAAAATAAAGAAAAATTTCCCCAGAGATAAAGAAAGTCTTTAATACAAAAGGGTCTAGCGTCAATGAAAAGTGCCTACGCCCAGACATATCCTACGAACTTTCAGAACATCAAAGAAGAACAAAACCTAAAAACTTACAGAAATATAGAATGGGTGATTGACAAACGGACATCAGAAATAACAGATCTTAGAAAAGACTGCGACAGGCTTTTAAAATTGTCATTGAAAATGATTTTGAACTGAGAATTTCATATTCTAATTCTCCATCCAGAACGAGAGTAACTAAGCCTCTAATGCAGCAGGAGACCAAGGGACACTGCCTGAAGTCGATGACACAGGAAAGAGAAATTTCAGGATACTGTTTGAAGTTTTGCGGGTAGCCATTCAAAGAATGAAAGAATCACCATTTTTAATGGAAAAGGAAATGAAGGATAGAGAAAAAAAGAATAGTTTAAGCTAGATCTTTATTTTCTTATAGTTAGGAGTATGTAACTTCTTTAGCTAATATATAAGACACATAAATCCGAAGTTATTTAGAGGTACCAAAATAACCAACAGAAGTGCTGAAAACAAAGGTTTTTGGAAGTCACTGTTAAGAAGCAGGCCTGAAAGTTGGGAGGAGCGAAGCAGGAGTCAACCGCTTTGTATTTTAAAAATGAGATTAAGGTGGGGAAAAAAAAAGTTTAAAACTAATTAATGGGACTTTCAAACAGAGCCCGGAAGCATCTAAGCGGTTTCCAAAGTGAAGCGAACTCCTTCACAATCCATGGCTTTTACAGGCGTTTGAGCTTGGGAAATGCCATCTGAGAAGCCTCTCCACATTCGAAATACACCTTAGTTTACTAGAAATTGTGAGAAGTTCTGCAGCCAAGAAACCAGTTTAACTTCACTGGAAAACCAGGTTGATTCACTGAAAGATCAATTTGGTGAATTATTTGCTGATTTTCATAAATTTACCAATGGTCACTCAGACTTATGGCTCATGGGAACGTTTTCAGAGCTGCGACAGGAATGTGCAAATGGCAGAAGACTAGGAAAGAGGGAAAGAGTCTGTAAAGCAAATTAATATAAATGGATAATTTGCTACGAATGAAATTGCTTAGGCTGTCTCTGGTTTCTTTTGGATGTTTCTGAATGTCGTTTTTAACTTGGTTTAAAATGTTACGCATTTGAAGTTTTTCTTTTCCTCAATTCCTCCAGTGGCCTGTCAGCTTTAATTTAGTATCTCTAGCAATTAACATTTAAATTAAACATAAATTCAAAAGCATCCCTGCAATATCAGAATTTTAAATCAATCTAAATCTAATTAAATTCTAAATAGACAGAAATGCAAAATTAGGGCTAATAAGTTACTTAGGAATTGGTGAGAGAACATTATAAGCGCTTAAAAACCGAAAGAAAATTACATTTCAAAAGCACAGAAAAGAAGCCAAATGTAGCTGAAACAATCCTGACACATAAAAAGTGCCAAACCTGAATACAGAAAAAAATGTATTTCACAGAGGAAATTTTCAAACACTACTGAGTTTTGTGTTGCCAACCTTCCAGATTTTTTTTCTAGTGATGTCTCAGGAAGCATCTCAAGGTTAGTTTACTCCGAAAAGCATCTTTCAGTGTCCGTAAATCCAGACTGAACATTTCTGAAAAAGCTGCTAAGTAACCATTGGTAAATTTGGCATATCTCACAAATGGATCTTTCATGGAATTTGTATTTGGTGAACTGACTTTTAGTGAATTGGCTACTGGTGACTGATTTTCAGCAAACTGACCTGAAGCTATTTTATTTAACCTAGCTTTGCCTGGACTCATTTGACCAGGATCCTTTTTTCATATCGTATCAGTGGAACAGTTATCCCCAGGGAACAGACTTTGGAAAACACTACTTAACAGGAATGGAGTCAGATGCTTGCCGGGGGCCCTAAAGAATAGCAGATTTCGAGCACATTAATGAGGAACCGATAATGGGGGAGCTAATGAGAAAAGGAACTTGGCTTTTACCCAGATGTTCTGCTTCTACAAACCTGCAGCCTCTACGTTCTATTCGGCCATCTGTATGAGTGAATAATCCATATTTTGTATTAATTTAAGTTTATTTATCTGCTTTGAGAAAGAGGACGAGAGAGCGAGAGCGCGAGAGAGCGCGAGAGAGCGCGCGCGAGAGAGGCAGAGACAGGAGAGAATCCCAAACAGGCTCTGCACCATCAACACAGAGCCCAATGCGGGGCTCCAACTTGTGAGATCGTGACCTGAGCCGAAGTCAAGAGTCGAACACTTAACCGACAGCCATCCCTGCATTTTGTATTAATTTTAAAAATTAAAACGTTATACTTTCACAGCAAACTCACGAGTGAGAATGCACGATTTGCTTTCTTATTCTCCCTCTATGGCCTTTGGGTCTGAGAAGCAGACCGTCCTCACGTTTTACTACTCTCCTGCTCACACAGGCCAGTGTGGTAGCTGCCAGCAGAGTGCCCAGTAGGGAACAAAGCAACATTTAGGGCACGGACACAGACTTTCAACCGCACCAGGACAGAGAGGAAGCGGACACTTGAAGCTTGCCTGGTAGGGAGTAGCAGGGACCTAACACCCTGCTGCTGCTGCTGCTGTTTGGGGATAGGAGTCCATTGTCACCAGACTTCCCATTTCCCAAGCAAAGATAGAAGCCTGGTCTTCCTAAAAAGTGTAAACATCTCCTACTCTTAGAGATTAGCAACTATTTCTTTTTTTAAAGTTTATTTACTACTTTAGAAACAGAGAGCGAGTCGGGGAGGGACAGAGAGAGAGGGGGACAGAGAGAGAATCCCAAGCAGGTTCTGCACCACCAGCACAGAGCCCAACGCGGGGCTCGAACTCACAAACCATGAGATCATGACCTGAGCCGAAACCAAGAGTCCGACGCTAAACCGACTGAGCCACCCAGGCACCCCAGAGATCAACAACTATTTCAATTTAAAAAAATACCATGCAACTGATTGGAAATACATACTTTTCAATACATACGAATGTATCCACGTGTGTGTATACAGGTAGATGTATATGTGCATAGCTATGTGATACTACTTTGTGAGACATCTACGTCTCACTTATCTTATTCCACCACCTCCTAAGTCACAGAAAAAAATGATGAGCTATCGAAGCTCTAATTGTCCCTCAGGATGTTCTCTTAGAGGCAGGCAGAGGAAGGAAAGGGCACACAGAACCAGAACTTAATGGTAATTCAAGCAACAGAGAGGTAGAACTGAGCTGGTTTGTTTCTATACTCCATTTGTAACTGAAACTGAAGAGGTTTTGGAGGGTTCTGGAACTCAGAATCTCGGCCAGAAGGGGCGATGAAGTTCATGTGGACAACCCTCCCACCCCATACAGGAATTACTTCTAAAAAATCCAACAGATTGTTTGAACACTTTCAAAACTGGGGAATTACTACTCTTCAAAACTCAACAATCCATTTATGGGCACCTGAACTGTTATAAGCTATTCATGTCAATATCCCACCTGAAATGGGTCTCCCTCTGATTCCAGGTCCCACGGCCTGGTCCCTCCTCCTCTATCATGGGGGATCTACTTCCTTCCTGCTCCACAGCCCTTCAAATATCTGAAAGTTGATAGGACGTCTACTTGTCCTTCACAAAGTCTTTTCACCTTGTGATGAAACATCTCCATTTCTAATATAATGTGGCTACAGAATTCTCATCCTGGTCACTCTCTGTCAGAAACTCTAGACACACTGTGATGGATGCATGCATCCAATTCCCGGAAGTGTCCATGGATAGGACACTATCCACGCAACAATGCCGCCTAAGGCTGATTAGCTTTCCTGGCCACAGCACTGGCTGCCCTTGAGACCCCAGATGTATTGGTTAGGATTTTTTATGTCGTATGAACCAAGAAATCCAACTGAAACTGGCTGACGAAAGAAAGAAAGAAAGAAAGAGAGAGAGAGAGAGAGAGAGAGAGAGAGAGAAAGAAAGAAAGAAAGAAAGAAAGAAAGAAAGAAAGAAAGAAAGAAAGAAAGAAAGAAAGAAAACTATCAGCCTAAGTGTTCATGTAGCTGCACAGTTACAGGGGTAAACTTGGTTTCAGGCAATGCGCGAATAAAGTGACCAGAATCTCTCCATGCCTCACCTCTGCTTCCTGGATTTGATCTTTCTCTCTCTTTGAGGTCGAGAGACCAAATAGCCTACATGTCCTGTGGCTGCATGCTTCCTCAGTTACAAGCAACAGGAAAGGGAAGTCTTTCTTAGTATCTCAACTAAAGTCCAAGAATGGACCATCACTGGCTCTAACTGGTCTGACTTTGGTCAGGTGACCAAGGAAATGTCCAGCTTAAGCTAATCGTAGGCTGCCCCCGTGGCCAGTAACATACAAACCACACAGCTAGGACATCTGAGGTCCTCTTGAAAAAGAGAGTGGAGGGATTAATACTAGTGTGGTGACCAGAAACAATCCGCTACAATATATTAGAAGAATTCTCCAGCCTGTTACTAAATTTTTAATCAGAAATTTTAAGGTCATCTTTTTGGTAACGACTAAATGTTTCTAATTAAGGAGGTAAGTTTCGAAGTTTGGATTAGTCCCCCAAAGCATTAGTTATTCTTCTCAGGTTCACAACCCTTACAAATTTGATATACACAACTTCTATCCTTTCATTCCATTAAGTCTTTGATAAAAATGTTGAGTTAGGACCAAAAAAGAAAAAAGAAAAGAGCTTTGAGGCATCCGTTATGTTTCCCCAAAGGGGTCTATCAATCTGTTCATGACTCCTGCTCAGAAACAGCTCTCTGAAAGGTATCAGTAACCCTCGCTAGCTCACTAGCCCACGTTTCCATCCACAGAAACCGTACCAGGAGACCTCCAATACCTTGCTGAGATCAAAGTGCACTCTTTCTGTCGCATTTCCAAAATGAATGCCGACCTCTGCCACGTGCCTCAGTGCCTCCGGGCAGCAATGAGCGACATACGCTGGGACTGAGGAGCCCTCACAGAACATGGCACACACGGCCGCCAGGTACAGCGGGTCCCCCCGCCACTCCTCTGCCTCAGGTGGGCCTCACCGGCCTCCCGCTCCATCTTCTCCTCCTGTGGCCAAAAGACTTGTCCCAAGCTTCTAGCCTGTGTCCTGACACGAGAGGGTCCTGGCGCTCCCTGGGGGATCCTAGCCACCTGCTCTCACAGATCTCTGTTCCGACGTAGAGCTTGGACCGTGCGGGGCTTGCTGCTTTTCTCTCTCCGCGTCACAGTGTTATCAGCCTTTGGGTGTTCTTTGCCACCTTTGATGAGTCTCCTGACATTTTTACTAGACCGTTTCGAAGCGAAACAGTACAGCGGATATCTGTTCTGTTTGTCTATTATCCCCACGCCTGCCAAGCTTGTGAACAACTTCTGTCCCTTGGGAAACGTGTGCTCCTGGTAAGGCTGCCAGCACCCCACCTCTCCTGGTTCAGGCAGGGGTGGGCATGAGACCCAAACGTGCTACCAAAGGCCACCCCAAATGCTTATTTTAAAATCTGAAGCTAGTGGGAACAGACCTTTCCTTTTGCCACAGGGCCAGAAGATGCAGGCTGGGGCTGCCTGACACGATCTTCACCACCACACTGTGCAGAAGACTGTGTGGGAAAGAACAGGGCAAGACAGAGGAGAGAAGAACCGAGAGAGAGCGAGGAAAAGAGTGCACCATCTGATGACCCAGACCGTACCCCTGAATTCTGTCACCAGATCTGTCTACGTAGGACATGCACACAGCCGTGCGGGCAGCAAACTCCCTTCTCAGTCAGGCCGTCCGAGACGGATTTCTGTCACCTGCGACAAGAAAAGAATCTTGACGGATTCATGCAGGAAGAAGGCGGGTGGCGTAGTGGGAAAGACCACTCAGCCCTCTAGAGTGTTGTATGGTCTGGACTCTTACGACCAAGCAAATCTGGGTTCAAGCTGATTCCAATGCCTTCTGTGTAAATGCAACAAAAATAAGATACATGAACCTAAAGCCAGAGTTTGAAGCCTCGCAGGCAAGTCACATAGGCCTCGGCCTCCTTGCGTGGAAGGTAGGACTAGGCAAACTCCCTCCGCACCATGGCCGTGAAGGCTAACGGGCAAGCTGCTGGGTCTGCAGCAGGCTCTGAATAAGTAACAGCAATTCCTTTCCAATCTGAGAAAGCTGGAAGGCAGAGGAGAGCTCGTAAAGTCCTCTCACCGACTCCTCTGGAAAGATGCTGCAGATACTTTCACGATTGTGGTGCCCAATCTATCTCACTTTGGGAGGATACTGCGGTGATATTTCCCATTACAAGTGAAAGCAGATTTGTTCCTCTTTAACTCTGAAGGGCAGTGGATAGTATGATCGGTGTTCTTTGTTCGGAAAGAGAGATTTCCATCATCTGTTCCCTGGTGGTAGAGCGGGAGCTGTCTACACCCGCTCCCCGCCCCGCCACTGTCCCCAGGCCCTGCCCTCTGTTTATTCAAGGGCCCAAGCTCACTGTTCCCCTGCATTCGTTTCCTAGAACCTGGCCAGGGCCACCCCCTTTGAATCTATGTAGCAGTAAGAATATTAGACATTTTTTCCAGCCAGTATGCTGTCATGAGCTCAAGAGCTTTGTACTATCTAGCCCAAAGGATTTTTGTGCTCAAAATAACCTGGCTATCTAAAACACTGGGAACTATCATTTGTGGGCCATTACTCCCCATCTCTCATTTCTTTCAAGGACCTCTTACTGTTCCTTACAAATGCTCTCACCATCCTCTATCAGTGATTGGACTCAGGAGGGTTGACGAAACACGTTTACCTACAGTTTAATGGATAGCTCATTCATTTTATCCTTAGAGAATTTCTGAAAACTCAGGATAGAACTCCCTTAAAATACACAAATAGCATGTGTGTGGGCTGACATTTTTTTAGATCACAAAACATGTACTTTATAGGAAGTTAAAATTGATTTCAATCAATTCTTTCTGAGCCTTTCAAAGTTATATCCATCCCTTCCCAATTCTCAGGCCTACCTGATTTTCTGCTGGCTCTCTACAGGGGAAAATGGGTTTTTCCCCCCCACTTTCTCTTCTAAGAGCTGAGAAAAAGGAAAAGAGATAGCAGCTAGTTAGCGGCAGGGGCAGCCAAGCAAGAGATTGATCCAACAGGAGAAATTCAATGCATCCCAAAAGACTCTCTAGGATTGGATATCCTGCTGCTTAGGGTACAATTGGTTGTAATAAGGAACTGAAGATTTTCTGTTAGAAGAGTCAAAGTGCTCAGTGATGGCTTGTGAAAGTTAAAAAAAACAACAACAGTGAACCCCATGGGAAATGTTTTTATTTTGGAAATGCTTTCATGAGTAGGACGACCATAGACCATTTCTCAGAGTGCATGCTGTTCACATATGCTGGTGACCACAGAAGACTAAATGTTTTCCTGTGCAGGTGAGCTAGCCCCAGGGGTTAGAATATGGCTTTCATCCTGCTCTAAAAGGAGGCTGTTGACTGGGAATCAGGCACAGGCAACAGAGGAAAAGTATTTCCTGTGTCCTGTCCTCGCCCTAGATCTCAGGAGTCACGGTAGGTACAGGTGTGGGAATGGATGGGGTTGGTCCGTGGCTGTGGGATATTTGAGCAAAGAGGAACTGGTATTCTTGTCCCAGATAGGAGGGGAAGCAAGGGAGGGTCTGCGATGGGCAGAGAGAAAGTACGTGAGCCAGAATGAGGATGTCCTAGGAGGAAGGCCCAGGCAGGAGAACAGCAGGGACTTGGACACAGACCCTGGAATCAGCACTGGAAGCATCAGAGGTGAGGAAAGGGAAGACTTCCATGGAGCACGAGCGTCTGCGGACTGGGTGAAAGCTACGAGTGGAAGCTTATGCTTTCCTTGGACACTGCCACCAAGGGGACACAGGGCTTGGGTCCCTTCAGGTTTGCTTGGAGAAAAACTCGAAGTAGGGAGTTACCCAAAGGTGGGACGCAGATGCCAGTGGCTCTTCTCCTGGCTTGAACCCTTCCCAGTAGGCTAAATGCTAGAATGAGTCGTGCTGTCCAGAAGAGCCTGGAACCTTCACAGGACACGGTCCCGACTGGGAGCTTGAGTGTTGAAGGAGGGGCTTGGAGTGTAACATGGAGCAGGATTTGGTGAAGGCCAGATGGGAAAAAGTGGTGTCAGACGGGTATGCTACATGTTGCTTTAAAATAAAGGTTTGAGGGGGCGCCTGGGTGGCGCAGTCGGTTAAGCGTCCGACTTCGGCTCGGGTCACGATCTCACGGTATGTGGGTTCGAGCCCCGCGTCGGGCTCTGTGCTGACTGCTCAGAGCCTGGAGCCTGTTTCAGATTCTGTGTCTCCCTCTCTCTCTGACCTTCCCCTGTTCATGCTCTGTCTCTCTCCGTCTCAAAAATAAAATTTAAAAAAACGTTAAAAAAAATTAAAAAAAAAAAAAAAATAAAGGTTTGAGGACTACCGATGACTTTAAAGAGACCCAGGGGGTATGTTCTCCAACTGCCAGCAGGGGTCTGCAATGCATACAGACTAGAAGTTGAGTCTGATCACATGGCCACTTGGGTGATTTCTCTAGAACCTGGGGCTGATCAGGGAACTACTTACCAGACCTCAGACCTCTGTTGGCCCAGGTACTTCCCAGCAGATAAGTGAATATGAATCTGGAAGTGTCTTTAATAATGCAATTCAATACAAAAATCCAAGCAGGTAGCCAAAGCTGGCAATTGGGTGGCTGGGTAACCCATGGGGACAGAACACTTTTTTTTTTTTCTTTTATTGGTCACATGAACTGGACAGAAACGGTGTGGACAGGGAGTTCCGTTCAGAAATGTTACCACTACAAGGGTGGCATCATTTATGTGCAAAGGTAACTACAACCCACAAATGTGCCATGGGAAGAAGGGGATGTTTCTAGGCATGAGGCCCTGGTCAGCCGCTGGCCTGGGTTCAAGTTCAATGGAAGGTGAAAGTAAGGCAGGATTATTGGTCCTAATTTGAAAGTAGAAGTTCTGATATTCACTCTCTGATGATGACAGGGAAAAGGTACATGCTTCTTGGGTCCTGGCCTACCCTGGGGGCTCAAAAGGCAGGGAGGATTGTAGCAATAGAGAAGTCTGACTCATGGCTGTTGGGTTTTGGAGCAAAGAGGAATTGATATTCTTGCCCCAAGTAAGGACGGGAAATGAGGGAAGATTTAAAACAGAAAATGCAAGCAGTGTCATGCTGTCACAGATCACCCAGGCCAGAATGTATAGAGCCACCTAACTTGAACTACAGGCTTTCTTAACACCACCACCCACATGGTCCCCGGGGTGCTCAGAAATGCCACTGCACTATTATGTACAATTTTTGTTAATATCTAACTGACCAGAAACCTGGTCAGTTTCTGATGGGGCTGAAGAACCTGAAAGTGTCCCAGGCAAATTATCTCACAGGGAAGAACCTCTATTGTTCACATTATCTTATAACAAAGGTAGCTGGGAGTTTAAGCATTTGATTTTAAGGCTGTGTCAAAATGGTTGCATGAAAAATGCCAAGTCCAATCACTACCTTCTCTCATGAGTGTCCCCTGGAAGGCCAGCCTCTGGGAGAAGGATCCTCTAGTGACCCACTAGCACCCACTATTCGTACCAGCACTGGGTCGGTCGTGAGCTGAGAGTCGAGGTTTACCCTAGTTACTCCTAGAGACTCATGCATGCTGGCCCTTAGAGTTCCTGAGCTCAACTGGAAGCCCAAGAGGCAGGAAGTTCCTTTTCCAAGGCAGACGGGTGACTTCCAGTAGGTCCAAATACACCATGCAAGATAAGCGTGGGGGAGTGGTCCTTGGAACTGGTATTCTCCCGGAATGGAGAATCAGGAGGCAGTGGCTGAGGCAGATACAGCCGGTGTTAGCAGCTGAACTCTGTCCCTCCAGAATTCAGACGTTAAAGCCCCAACCCCCAGTACCTCAGATTGTGTTTTTGGAGAGAAGACTTTTAAAGAGGTGCTAAAGTCAAAGAAGGCCCTTGGGGTGGGCCCTAATCCAGTAGGACTGGTTGCTTATAAGAAGAAGAAATTTGGACACATAGAGACACCAGGGCAGCACGCGTGCTCAGGAGAGATCACAGGCGGACAGGGAGCAGACGGCCTAGTGCAAGCCAAGAAGAGAGGGCTCAGAAGGAGCCAAACCTGCTGGAACCCCGAACTTGGACTTCGGAAAACAAATTTCTGTTGTTAAGCCACTCAGTCTGTGGTATTCTGTTATGGAAGCCCGAGCAAACTCATACAGCCAGGGCCGGCTGGAGTGGGGCACGGCCGAGCTACACGGGATGCGAGCTCCCAGAACGGGGTAGCGAGGGCTTTGGGAAACCAGAGCCACCAACTCTTCTTTCCACGCGAGGCTTCAACACAGGAGGCCGGTGAGTGAAGTCTTGAAATTGGCCAATAAACTCCACAAGGTACAGGTACTCGATCCACTGAAGGTACTCCTACTCCAGCACTGCTAAAATCTCATTCAGGCCTGTCCAATCAGGCCAGCCTTCATTTGGCTCAAGAATTCCTCTCAGGTTCTCAAATGCCTGGATTTCTGGAAAGACCCAAGTGGGGCACACAGCTGGCTTCTGAGCACTGTCGACAAGGTCCACCGGAGTCAGGACTCTGCTTTGGTTTGCCAATATCTACCACAGTGCACGTAGCAGGTCTCGGTAAATCCTTCTCTTGAGGAAACGAGTATGTGCCTGAGCCAGGAGCTTGAGATATCCCCATTCAAATGATCCTATGTATCCAGAAGGCCACGTAGGATGCTGTTCACCAAGTGTGGAGGGTGGGTAAAATATCCCACTCCGGCTCCTACTACTAGGCATAATGAAAAGACCGTCTTCTACTCATGGAGTCGGGGAAGGTGGACTTCCTACAGATGTCTGACTTCCTACAGGCTCCCACTCACGGCGTCCACGTGGACAGACACGCACAGATTCCATGTGGACGCACATGCACAGAAGGGCGGGGGCGTAGGGGTGCTCACGCGGGGGAGGGGCAGGAATGAACAGCTTCTTAATTTTCTCGTCTGAGAAGAAAGTGGTTGTGGACAATATGTGGATCTAATCCTCGTGGCACAGGGGGAGTCGGTGGGAAAAAGCTCCGCAGAGGATTTCAAAAATATGATCCAAAAGAAAACAGATAAGAGGCAGGGCCTCAGAAAGACAGTCAGGCGGTGGCCCTCCAGGAGCCAGGAGACACCGTGTGGAATTGTGCGGCCAGAAGCTGACAGCACAGGTTTTATCCGTGTTTTGCCACGTGCAGCACGTTGGAGGTGATGCGTGGGTCACCTTCCCCGCCCCAGTCAGGGCCTTACGAGTATCAGCAGCACCTGATCACTTTGCGTCAGCCTGAAGTCAGGTGGGAAAGAGCCAAGTCGGATTAGGGCTTGGTCTGAGAAACTGCCAGATGTCCCAAGCGTGTCTGCCATCACCCGGGGCTCTGTCAGAACCTGGAACATTCCTTCCAGTGCCGGGGGCCTGGGGTCAGGGCTGCGGCCTACAGGAGAGTCGGGAGGCGGGGCACGGCCACCCACTCCTCTCGTTCAGAGGCACTGGGGGGTCAGAGCCCCATGCCAGGGCCCGGCACAGGCTGTCCCCGATTCCTCTTCCGGAACTGTCACGAGATTGTCACTACTGCTGTGCCCTGTTTTTCTTTTCTTCTTCCTCCTTCTCTTTTGTGTTTCCTTTATTGTATTTCTAGACTCTGGAGGAGGAGAGCCCTTGGGGACTGAATTAAAAGGCCTGATATTAAAAAGTTTAAACTGGAAGTTCTTGGGCCCCGACAGACCGGGTTGCCCACTGCCACGCAGGTGGTCACCACCCCAGTGTCCAGACGGCAGCCGAGGCTAAGGAACCAATGTTAAGAAATTAGCGGCAAAGAAAAGGAGGTCCTGGTTAGATATTATCAGGCAACTCAGTATTTTACACACACACACACACACACACACACACACACACATAGAGCTCAAAATCTTGGACACGGTTCTGGCCACCAAAGACACTCTAATTAAAAATTATAGTGTGGAAAAAATGACTCAGTGGCCAAAGGATTACTGTCCCCGTCAGCGGGCAGAGAATAAAACATCTGTTCACTCGCCGGGTGAGACAATTCTCACTTGTGAGACAAAGAAGGCGAGTGAGCAGGACACTGGGGGAAGTCCAGATGCTCATCTCCCCTCCTGGGTGGGGACCGGGCCCCAGCTTGGTCTCCAGGTGCCACTGCGTGGGTGCGGCTGAGGAAAGTTCCACGCCAGATACCCTGCCCTCCCGGAAGGAGCTTCCAGACAGGGACACAGACACAAGCATCGTCAGAGGGCAAGCTAACGGCACCTGTGCGACGCAGGGATGAGGGGCTGCGAGGGCAGGCCCAGGTCAGGGCCGGGTGGGTGACGGCACCCACCGCTCTCCCAGCCCCAGCCGTGCCCACTCGCTCTGCTGGCTCCTGGACCACCACGTCACAGTGGTTGATGACAAAAACCCACCAAAGAGCCAGTGCAGGCCTTGAGAAGAAAAGCCAGCTTGAGAACAGCAGCGGCAGGCGTCGCTGTGATGAAGCCTTACTTTTCATCAGCTGACCAAAGCTTCCGAGGAAAAGTTAAAAAATTGCTGGCAGAATGAAAATGGTGGGGCTGCTGTGTAATCGCTGGCGGTCTCGAGGTTACAGGCACCTGACCCATGAGCACGTCGTGTCCCCAAACCACCAGCTCCCTTCACTTCTGCGCTCCCACCATTTCTTCTGACAACAGGGCCCAGGAAACTATGGGGGCTGAAGTCACTCCTCAGCCTTGGCTTCCACAAGGCGGATTTCACGCCGTTCCCGTCTCAGATCCCGCGCCCGCTTGTTCAAATCCCTTCGTGGTTCATGTTCTGCGCTTTCCCAGGATGCTCACAAAATGTCCTTCCCGCCACCACAAAACACTGTTTGTCAGGTCAATGGCAGCAAATCTCACCCTGTTAGAGCAGGCTTTGGTTAAGGAAAAGGAGAAGACTCATATATTTTGAAGTGAATTTAGAGCAGATATATAAAAATCATGTCACCCATTCTCCGTTCTTTGGAGGAAAGTGACATCTGGGTGGATGGGGGACACAGTTTGGGGACCGTTACCTCCATTTAAAATGAACGTACATTTTGGGACGCCTGGGTGGCTCAGTCAGGTAAGCATCCGACTCTTGATTTCAGGGCAGGTCATGATCTTGTGGTTGATGAGTTCAAGCCCTGAGCTGGGATCTGTGCTGATGGTGCAGAGCCTGCTTGGGACTCTCTCTCCCTCTCTGTGGGCCCCTCACGTGCACGCTCTCTCTCAAAATAAATAAACTTGAAAAAAATTAAATGAATGCACGTTTTGATGCGGCAAGTTAGCATTTAGGAATTTACCATATGGATTTGTCCTATATATCTTTACACAAAGATCCAAGTACGTGGACGTTAATGGCAGCATTTCTTCAAATAGTAAACATAAATGGAAACAATAGGGACTAGTCTGCAAGTTATGGTACAGGAATGTACACGAGAGGACACTGTATATATCTGCTAAAAAGAACGAGGTAGGCATACGGAAGCTGATCTGCACCATGTCCTCACTCTGTAGTGAAGTGAAAACAACCACTAGTAGAACATGGGATTTTCTCTTCTCTGCCCACTAAGAAGACTGCTTGGCTCCTCCCTCGCTTCTCTGGCTCCTCCCCCCTTCCCCACCCACCACCTTGCCGGGCGCACGTAACAGATCAAGACTGGGGCTGAGTCCCTCCACGACAAAGACAAGAAGAGGCAAGACCGAAAGAAAGGAGAGGAAGGAGAGGTACAAGAAACCGACGGAGCAGTTTCAAGGGGAGAGTGGGGGGGAAATCAGGGTCTCCGAGGGTGTGAGAATCACTGGGAAACCGAGAGAAAGAACGGAGGCCTTAGAGAACCACGTAAGTGTCCTGTGGACGCAGGTTTATGTATGCGTACTGAAAGTTTCAGGGAAGAAACTCATCCTGCTTATCTCCAGGGAGTGGGACCTGACTTTGAAAAATGAGGGTGATCTTTATCTCGTGTTCCTTTGAAAGCACCCTCTCCTGGAAGTAATGCTATTCTCCCAACAAAAGTTATGTTACCAGAACACGTGTCAATGTACTGAAGTCCCCCTCAAAGCCTTAAAAAGCCTCTGCATCTCTAGCTCTTTCTCCGGGTCCTAAAGAAAATCAAGTCTAATTTATAGCCATCATGATTTAAATCTTAAGTTTAAGGTAATGCTCAGTTTTGTTTTTGTATTACTTTCTCCTTTTTTATCTTTTTAAACTGTATGGTAAACACTGGTGATATATCTGGGGTTGAGCAGACTTTCAAGGGCTAGTCTCGTGATAGCACCATAATCATGAACACCTTCTTCAACAGGAAAATGTTTCCCAAACTCTGAACTACCACCAGCAAACTGACTTTCGGAACTCAATTCATCTTGTGGTTAAGATTTTATTTAGAGGCGTCTGGGTGGCTCAGTCGTTGAGCGACTGACTTCGGCTCGGGTCACGATCTCACGGGTTCATGAGTTCAAGCCCCACGTTGGGCTCTGTGCTGACAGCTCAGATTCTGTGTCCTGCTTCAGATTCTGTGTCTCCCTCTCTCTCTGCCCCTCCCCCACTCATGCTCTGTCTCTCTGTCTCAGAAATAAACATTAAAAAAATTTTTTTTAAGATTTTATTTAATTATTTTTTATTAAAATTTATGAAATACCTTTAAATTGCTTTCATTCTGCTTAATGTTCATAGTGCTACAGGACAGATGACCATGCATCTATAATCACAGAACCTCTCAAGAGGAAACAGTATGAGCTAAAGATGATAAATTCTGTTGGACGTGAATTAACGCCAACCTACTTTATGAAACATAAAGATTTTCATGCTGCGTTGCAACATAAAGGGAACTTATTTCTACTGAGTAAAAATAAATGACAGATGGGCAAGAAGGGAGCTGAAGGCAACGTGGTGATTTGGACAAAACCAGAATGTGGACACCTTCTCCTCTGAGGTCAGTCTGAGTTGTTAAAATTTAGCCAAGGTCAGGAGTGAGAAAAATCACCCCTGGTGTCCTGACCTCAATCTAGCTGTTACAAACAGTATATTAATATTGTAAAACTGTTGGAGCAGGTGGCAATCCGGTCACCTCTCAGTAACTCCTGCCGAGCTAACTGCCCACGTCCTCGGCCAAAGGTGAACCCAAAGTCTACCTAGATCACCTGTGGGGAGACCGGGTAGGTGTTTGACGGCCCACAGCGTAAACTCCCTCGTGTACAGGCAGGGGGCAAAAAGTGTCACCAACTTCCAGATGCCCACCTCACAGTTAAGATCGCTAAAGGGCTTGCACCGCACCTGACCCTGTGTCCCTTATTTTCACTCTTGCTGCGCTAAAGCGAAGAAAGGCCAAGTATGACAGCGTCCACCTGACTTCTCTCTGTCGGTTCTTGGTTACTCATAGCATCTTCCTCTACAATACCGCTGCAAACTGTTCAGATCCCACTCGTTTGAAGTGGATCGATGCAGACTGGATTTCTGGAAATACAGAACACCACAGGGCAAGTTCTTAACAAGCTCCAGGGGAAGGAAACTGAGGAAGGCTTTAGAAATCTGTCACCCAGCACGAGAACAGAGCGTCTACTTACGGAGAAACTGTGACCTGCCAAACACCAGGAAAAGAGAACCAAACGTATCCCCGATATACGGAGTCCATTCTGGTGGGCTTGGCCTCACTTCCAAGAAAGGCTTCTTTGTCTGACTCAAGTCAGTAAAACTGCCAGTTAATTAAGGAGTTAAGCAGTCCTTCAGAGAAGCCTTGATAGGTGGGGAGAGAAGATTCAAGAACACACGGAGGAGCACCCTTGAAGTGGGGTCCTCCTGCGTCTGTGCTGAGCGGCCCGCAGGGCAGCCCGGTGGGGGTAAGGATGGAGGGAGGGCAGGAGGAGAAGTGGGCGCATGTCCCGCAGCAGCCGGAGTGGGGGGAGGGGCAGTGGAGGGACCGCAGGCAGGATTTTCCCAGCCGGCATCTCCTGGCCTCAGTCCATCCGCTCAGCCTGTGGTTTGGCTTCCTCACACCGAGCCCCGGAGTTCAGAGCGAGGTGACACTGACTGTTGCGGACCCGCCTCTCGTTGCAACACTGAGGCTCAGAGAATGAAGCCTTATCTCTTTGTGCTCAGTTCATATGCTCTGCAAACCCACAAGATTCATCATACCAAACAGACGTTTCCCGCTCATGGGAAAGTCGACAGTCTCAGCCCTCAAGGCGATCTCTCTTAAGTTTGATTAGCGCTGACTCACAGTCTGGATTCCAGAGTTGTTCCACCACAAGCAGTGAAAGAAGCCACCTACGGAAGCTCTGAAAACACCCTCGGGCACCCCAGGGCCACGGCCGGCCTGCACACCCCTGCCGCCCACCCAGCAGGTGGGGTCTTCAGGCTCCTCTCTGCCGGCACCGCGCTCCAGGCCCAGGCCCAGGCCCGGCTTCCCGGCCTCGTGTCTCACTTCCTCATGTCTCAGTTCCCACCTGAACGGATATCCTAGACCCTGGGCTTGCTTCCGTTCTCACGTGGAATCTCGTCACCTCCCCTCTCGGTCCTCTCCCGAGGCTTTCCTCGAGGTGGGACAGGCAGTACCCGGGACTCTGCCCCTCTCTTCACGTACAGCCCCTCCCCGGCCCGTTGACCTACGTGGCCTAGGTGGAGACCTGGTTCTCCCTCTGCTTAGCCCCTCGGGGCTGACGCCGTGTCCCCATGGTCTTCAGAGCTACCCGGAATGGAGCCTCCGCTCTCCAGAGACCTCCCCCCTCCCCCACGCTCCCCAGGCTTCAGGGCACCTTCTCAGCAGTGGGTGATCTGATCCAACCTCAGATGGTGGTACGAACGGCTGTGCCCCCTCCCTTGGGCCGATCTATCCCAACTTCCACACTTGTGTTCTCAGCCCCACCGGCACCAAAGCGCAGCACTGGATGTCAATTCTGCCAAAGCTCCTCTGAGTTACTGCAACATCCAGGGACAGAACACCCACTGGTCCGAGGGAGCTGAAGTCAGTCAAGGAGCAATCAATCGCCAACAGCTCCTTCGCCTGGCTCGATGACACGTTTGAGCCTGGGTCATAAGGGGGCCGTGAGGCTAAACGGCTCCAGCGAAGGCACCCCGGGAGCCATCAAGGTGGAAGAGACGGTCACTTGTCGGCCAGACCGAGGGCCCCAGACGGGCCACCCTCACCTGGATCAGCAGAGGCTGATGCCGTGGCCTCCCCCGGCTGGTACGGGCCATGTGCCCCCGCGGCCGCCCTCAGCACTCCGCCTCCACCCCGTCGCCGCAAGCTGGACACCGCACTGTAACCACCGGCTCCACACACACGGCGTCTCGTTCGTCTCTGCACACCCATGGCGCCTGACACGCGCAGGAACGACGAGGGTACGAACGACGAGTGTATGCACAGGAGCCAACGCACAAAGGAGTGAACGAAACAAGGTCTGGTTTTGCACGCTGACCGAGAAGCGGATGGGAACGGAAGCGAACACTCGGGAAAGCAGAGTAAGCCGAGTGACTGGGGGATGTCGATCCCACGCCCACAGAAGACACCGCAGCCTTTCCTCCGGCCCTCTCGCTGGCACTCACCTGTACGGCTCCATAGTCCGAATTCCGTAGAACAAGGCCTCCTCCAGCAGACCCAGGTTGATGCAGGCGTCCATGGCGCAGTCGAGCACCTTCAGCTGGTAGATGTTGATATCGGGAAGCCGTTCCGAGTTGCTGCTGATGATCGCCTGGCACATGGCCAGAACCTGCTCCCACTCTGTTATTAACCTTAGTTAAGGATTCATTGTCTTCAGCCAGAAAACAAGTAAAGTGTGATTCTCTAACAGGCTGAAGAGCTCCCAGGCACAGGAGGGAAGGAAGAGCCCATTATTTTGCACAGATGAGCTGCCTGCAAACACACTCGAGAAACAAAAACATGTAAGTGGCGTCTCAGACAAGTAAATTCTGTTTTTACATCAACAAGCCATCTTCCACGCAAGCCTGTACTTTGGGGGATTAAGATACCCAAAGAACCGTTCTTTCTTCCGACTCCTGTAAGCGTTCTCTTTACATCCAGGCACGGAGTGAATACAGCTGTTTATTAAACTGGACTACCAGTTAGGTCCAGTTGAAATTATGCATGCCGTCAGCTTCCATTACAAAACTGGTCTGAAATTAAAGAAGCTTCAGGCAGATTCCGTGTCTAAGAGAAGGAGCTCATTTCTGCTTCTGTGTCGTTTGAACCTCGGGCATACGTGAAACCAAGCCCACAGCCACTCAGTGGCCCACGGGAGGGGAAGCAGGTTGAACAAGTACATCCCCACTGGGCCTCATATTGAAGTTTCTTTTT
This sequence comes from Neofelis nebulosa, assembly GCF_028018385.1. Taxonomy (NCBI): domain Eukaryota; kingdom Metazoa; phylum Chordata; class Mammalia; order Carnivora; family Felidae; genus Neofelis; species Neofelis nebulosa. The sequence continues at coordinate 10,813,232 of NC_080796.1, read as the reverse complement.
TTTTTTTTTTAATTTTTTTTTTTTTAACATTTATTTATTTTTGAGACAGAGACAGAGCATGAACGGGGGAGGGGCAGAGAGAGAGGGAGTCACAGAATCCGAAGCAGGCTCCAGGCTCTGAGCCATCAGCCCAGAGCCTGACGCGGGGCTCGAACTCACAGAGCGCGAGATCGTGACCTGAGCTGAAGTCGGACGCTCAACCGACTGAGCCCCTGAAGTTTCTTGATTATAAAGCAAAAGTGATCCAAGCCTATACTTAACCAAAAAAAACCAATTCATATTTTGAGCCCCCAAAGCACAAGATAATATTAAGAACATGGCTCCTGCATGTAAACCGTGGGCAGGGCGAATGATGCTTTAAAAAGGGCAGGGAGAAGACCCGATACCCACTTAGGAGCAGCTCTGACTTTCTGACTCGTTGTGAACCCAAAACTCACTCCCGTGGGACTTCGGTGTGATCGCACTTTTGACAACGGCTATTACTCCCCGTGCTGTTCCAGAGGGAGTCGGAGGACTGAGCGCACGGTGTATGGAGCATGCTCTGAATCCCTCCCAGGTGGATCACTCTGGAAGCACGGCGGAAGGCAGCTCCCTTCCTGCACAGCCTCCACTGCTGGTGTCAGATGAGGGAAGGCCACAAGGACGCCGGCCTGGGGCTGGCCCTCCCCGCCTTCAACCTGTGTGGCTCCAATCCATCTGCTTTCATGTGCAGAATTCCACTGGGGCGAAATCTGCACTCGGTTTGCAGATTTCAGACGCGACAGAAATGGCATAGCCTTTGCAGATAAAGCTGGATGTCAGTGTGAGCTACTTCTATCATTTGTCAGATCTGAGGCTCTGAGGATGTCACCCAGGTGAGCACCTAGGGGACAGGAGCCCTGATCGTGACCAGGCGTAAGGAAAACGGCTCAGCGGACCGAACCCCCTCCTACCCACACCCCTCACCTCCAGCACACAAGCCAGCCTCTTCGCGATCAGTGCCCCTGACCGAAGCCCTCTCCATCCTCCATTGGGCTCTCACACCGCACGCCCGCCCTGAACGGTGCACTTCAGTGCCCCTTTATCCCACCCTCCAGCAACATCTACCGCTCCCAGCCTCCATGCCGGCCAGGCGGTGCGGCCTTCCAGAACGTCAGCAACACTTGCAATAAACCAATCAAGCTGCCTGTGTGAGTGGGAACTAATGTCTTCATTAACCCTCTAGGAAATATGCTTCTCTTCGCCTAGAGGCAGAATACCTCACCCCAAAGGCACGACTTCCTTACTTAGAATCACAAGCGCCGCAATGCACAGCTGAGGGTCTTTACTTCAGACTTCTGCACACTACACTCTGTAATTTCAGCAGGAGTCCTGTCTCTGAGGGGTCGACTCTGCTTTCAGAAGAGGTACATTCATTGAAGAAAAGTGAGTCGGTGCCTTTCTTTCGTACCATCTGACACACATGTTTAAAGTGTGCCGAGTGTATCCCCAGAGGTTGGGGGTAGGCGGTAGCTTAGGCAGTGCACTGATTTTGTAACAGATTGCCGGGCTAACCTCTGTGGCTTTTCATTCCAGGATTAGATATATGACGAACTGTCAGGAGGAATGACTGTCTCTTACACAACGCTAGACATTTCTGTGGCAAGACTGTGCACCTTATTTGAACATTGTGTTGCTTGACCTCCATTGCTATTTGCCTATTCGTTTATATACGCTCCGACTCATTTCAAAGAGGTTTGAGGTGACAAGCCTTAGAAATAAAAACCAGATGTGATATTCTGCAGCCACTGATAGGAACACATCCACTTTATCCCCCAGCAGCCTGGAAGGGAGCGCGTGCCAATTTCCTTTCGTAACATTGGCAACTGTCTCCTGGCAAACAAGGCCAGCCTTTCCTGTAAAACACCCCAGTGAGCAAAAAAATGGAATAATTTTAACTAAGAGGCTTTTCCCCCAAGCTAATGTTGACATTGTATTTGCTCGAAAATGTAGTCACCGGCATTTGCTTGGTGTCGAGTACGATCCGTTCTGTTCCAGTGAGGAATTGCGCTCTAGACCGGAGCAGGGTGGAGAGCCTACCCGAAGCGGACAGAAGGGTCCCTCGGATACCCTTTTTCCTGCACGCTTTTCAATGACAGTAAGAGGAATGGTGGGGGAGGAAAAGGGGAATAAAGGGAAATCAGTCAACTCCTTGGAACCACCGAGATTTACTCACTTAGTATCATATTATTCTGCTTAAGTCCTCCACGGGCCCCTCTCCCCTAGAAAGCATCATCTCCGTGCACGGCCTGTAAGGCCTTGCTGGGGCGGGGTGCCCCCCCCCCCCATACTGAAGAAGCATGATCTGGAAACAGCACGTTTCTGCCCGTCTACACAGGCTCCCCGCTCTGGCGGGTGCCCTTCTTCATGGCGTCGGCCTGGAGAATTCCCACTGTGCCTCCCAGACACAACTCAGTGGTCACCTCCTCTCTGGAACCTTCTTTAACCTCCCAGAGCTGACTACTCTGCCTTTGATGCCTCTCAAATACATATTTACCAAAACAGGTATTCATTTACGTGTGAGAGTTGTGAGTGCAGGGTTGTGTCCTCTTAATAGACCCTCCGATCTATTCCACGATTAAGGGTGGACCAAAGGCTGGGTTGTGACTGGCAAGGTGGCAGGCACAGAGTCAGTTTGCAGTGAAACCCAACTGTAGCAGGGTCATCAGGGCCCTAATTCTACCGCATGGGACAACAGAGAATGACCCTACTTCTCTAACTGTAACGGTTCTGAGCCCAAGGAGGACCCCCTCTCATTCCCAGATTTGACTGTTTTCCTAATAATGCCAATCCTTCCTATGGACAGGGTTTCAAATTCCACTGGGATCCTGGCTCCATTCTTCAAAACCGATTCCAATTTTCCTACACCTTTCTTAACACGTCCTACCCTAAAGTGAACAGAAAACTACAGATATGATCACACAAAAAGCATCGCCTTTCTTACTTTCTATTCTCTATTAATACAGCCTAAGATCACAGTAGTTTTTTGAGGGGTTATATCATCCTTGTAAACTTTATTAAACTTTGCTGTTTACTAAAACCCTAAAATTGTTCCACATGTTTTGCTATTGCTAAGCTTTATGTATATTTACAGACTTAAGCTTTTTGACCCAGATAGAAGATTTTATATACGTTCTTGTTGCATTTCATCTTTTTGGATTCAGGCATCATTCAAACCTTCAGGGATCATATCAGCCCCCCTCTGCCATCCTCCCCACTATAACCTTTGGGAATGTGATGACCCTGTGCTCCATGTGTTCACTCAAGGTACAGAGTCAAAGGTGGAAGAGAACTGGAGGCGGGGGGACAGAGAATTCCAGAGTGACAGGGACCTGGGTGGCAGCATTTTCTCATATGGCTGTTCAGCCATTTAGGAAGACGTCCGGCCAGGCTAGCATCCAGCATCAATTTCTTGGCCACTTCTAACTGAATCTCCTTCTGGAATCTACATACAAACTTTGCCAAAGAAAGCTGGGACTCCCTTGCTCTTGGCAAACCCTGCAGCCTCGGGCTGATCACAGCTTCCTTTTTCCTTCCTTTAGTAACCAATTACAGATTCCTTACCCAACCTGCAACAACAAACAAACAAACAAACAAACAAAACCCACCCACTGGGTACAGATTTCAGAAATTACTTGTTTCACCTTTGAAGGTAAGAACATCTATCTATCCACCTCTCCTATTCTTTACATTGCTTTCAAGAACACCTCGTCTGCAGATTTTCTTACTGATGGGGGTAAGAATTTCCCCGCGGCATCTGAATGACATTTCGATCTTTTTCATCTTGGTCTATTTCTTCTTACCGGGTGGTTTCCCTCTGTTGCATTTTTGCTCAGGTGACCTCCCCTACTGGAAGCGACCCCCTCCTCAGCCTCTGCCCATCCAAACCCTGTCCCTGATTTGGGCCACCTTTCACTCGGCATAACGTCAGCGTAGCCTCCCCACATGGCCTCCAGCATAAGTGCTCTCTCCTACTCTCTGAACTCTGACCCCCTCATGGTCCTTACTGTTTATGCCAAGAAAATTTATTATGTGGTGACTCCCACTGCCATTGTAGTTGTGGTTAATTTAATATGAAGCTTCTAGATCTGAGGGTCAATGACATTAAGCTATAAGGATTCTGAGTTATTCTTTCCCAGAGATGTAGGTTATAGGCAAAGGGAATTTAGAAATTTGTTACCTTGTATACAGACTACTATTTACTGTCCAATTACTGGTCATGACTTTTGATTACTCTTGAATGGTGGTGAGGTACTCACACTGACCCGGCCATGGCCTTCCCTAGCCATTACCCAAACTGTTGGCAGGGATTGGGATGCAGCCTGTGACCATGACACAGAATGAAGCTCACTGGCTCACACAGAGGTCAAACCGTGGACTTGGGTTTCATTAACACCAAGCTCCAACCAATAAAGAAGCAATCCCAAGGGTACAGCTCAATCCACAGGTAAAAGGATACTCCAATGTGCCTTCAGTTCCTCAATTTTTTTCAGCGACTCTTGAACTTCCTTCCATACTTGCTCATCACCAGTAAGCATATCAGCATCCTGCCCAGGCCAAATTAAGAGAACAGAAAGAAAGACAAATTATTTAATTAAAAAACAGGCAAAGGAAAAAAAATGGACAAAGGATCTGAACAGACATTTTTCCAAAAAAGATATACAAACGGCCAATAAGCACATGGAAAGATGCTCAACATCATTAGCCATTAGGGAAATACACATGAAAACCACACGGAGGTATCACTTGATACCCATCAGCTTGGCTATAAGGATGTCAAGAAAAAACATAATACCAATGTTGGTGAGGATGTAGAGATACTGAAACTCTCATATATTACTGGCAGCAATGTGAAATGATGCAGGCACTTTGGAAACTAGCCTGGCAGTTTCTCAAAAGGTTGAGCAGAGCTTCCATATCATTTAACAATTCCACTCTAGATACCCGAGAGAAAGGAGAACCTGGGTTCACACACACAGTTGTGCGTCAATATTCATAGCAGCATAATTCTAGCAAATAAGGTGGAAACGACCCAAATGTCCCTTAGCCAATGAATGGATACATACATATATATATATATATATATATATATATATATATATATATATATATATATATATATGTAATATATATTACTAATTGGCTAGGGAGGGGGACGGGGTTGGGGAGAACTGGGCAAGGACCACTAATGAGGATGGAGTTTCTTCATGGGACAATGAAAATGTAAAATCCACTGTATTAATGGTTCTACAACTCTGTAAAAATACTAAAAGCCACTGAATTGTATACTTTACGTGACTGAATTGTATGCTATGTGAATTATATCTCAATAAAGCTGATATATATCAGGAAGAGTAAGAGGGGCAAGAGAAAGAATCATTTGTTTGGAGACCAAAGATAACTTTAACCAAAAATGTTGTTATCAATCAAAACGGGTCTAGGAAAGAGTAAGAGGAGTACAATTACACCCATGTGAACGAATTTTGACTTCTGCAAAAACTAGAAAAAAGAAAAGGGAAAAAAGATACCCAACATTTTAAAGAGTAATTCAAAACAAAATAAAAGTGTAGGTTACCATTTATTAAATGTTTGTCCTCTGGGTTAGTAAGCAAGTCCTTTACTCTTCCTGTATGTCCACATTTTAGGAGTTCAGTAGCCACATGTGGCTGTGACCACCATACTGGGCAGCGCAGATACAGAATAGTTCTGGCATCACAGAAAGTTCTGTTGGACAGAGATGCTTTAAGGAGGCTACTCAAAGCTTAAGAAATTGTCATCAGACACCATTCAAAACCAGGTATTCGATATTCATTAAACTCTCGATGGGTGTCAGGGAGAAGAACCATCTCAGGAAGTTATATCAAATCATGGCCAAATCACGGCAAAGGTGCGGGAGGCAGACATTTTCAAACAATGGAGGTCTCCCTGGAGATTTTTGCATGCCTACTAGAGGAGGTTTATACAATGACCCTTGTGAGAACCACCATCAGAGTAAGCCTGTGTTACCGGCAGGAAGATAACACAGCACACAGGTCTGCCAGGGCAGAGAACAAATGAGGGCCACAGAGAGCCACAGAAAAGAGATCCCACAAACAGGGCGAGGCAGCAGGTACACATGTGAGGAAATATGTGAGCTTGTGTGAATGTGTCTGTGTAGGAGGGCTTCATGGGTCTCTGTGTAGACATGTCGTGCATATGAATAATAATATTGGGTGGTTTTTAAAAGGAATCCAGTGCTTGCTTCGACAGTACATATACTAAAATTGGAACAATACAGAGAAGATTCGCATAGCTCCTGTGCAAGGAGGTGATGCAAATTTGTCAAATGTTCCATACTTTTTTGATTTCAGTTCAGGTCACGATCTCCTGGTTTGTGGGTTTGAGCCCCACATCAGGCTCCATGCTGGCAGTGTGGAGCCTGGATGGAATTCTCTCTGCCCCTTCCCACTCCTTCTCTCTCTCTTCTTCTCTTTCTCTCTCTCTCAAAGTAAATAAATAAACTTAAAAAAAAAAAAGAAACCATAAGTGGACCCTGCTTTTTTGGGTAAATTCTTTTTTTTTTTTTTAATATTTAAAAAAATTTTTTAACGTTCATTTATTTTTGAGACACAAAGAGAGCACAAACAGGGGAGGGGCAGAGAGAGAGGGAGACGCAGAATCTGAAGCAGGCTCCAGGCTCCGAGCTGTCAGCACAGGGCCCGATGCAGGGCTGGAACTCACAAACCCGCGAGATCATGACCTGAGCCGAAGCCGGCCGCTTAACCGACTGAGCCACCCAGGCGCCCCTTGGGGATATTCTGTGTAAGAACCTAGCTTTCTATACACAGGAGAGGAAACAAAAATGAATTGCTTTAAAAAAGGTAAACATCAACCTCCTTCTAAATACCTGCCCTAAGTCCACATTTAGCTCCTAAAGCCTCAGTCCCACCACTTCATTCTGAAGCAACTTGTTAGCACCTTCCAGATAAAGCCCACGTGTTAAATCTTGACAACCATGGCGGTTTAGGATGACATTTTCCTGTTTGATATTTCGCTACTGGCAGCTCAAGCCTTAGGCTCTAGGCAAAACGTCTTGCTTCTTAGACTCTCCGGTAGGCGGCACAGATGCCCCCAAAGATGTCCACGTCCTGATCCCCGGAACCTGCACACAGGTTTGGGTACACAGCAAAGGGGAATTAAGCTGCAAGTGAGATTAAGGCGAGTGCCCTGGACTCCCCAGGTGGGCCCAAGGGAATCACAAGGGTCTTGCAGAGTGGAAGAGGCAGGCAGAGTAAGAGGTCAGAGAGATGTGACGGGAGGACCCAACCTCACTGTTGGCTAAGAAGGCGGAGGAAGGGACCCACAGACCACAGAGCACAGGCCACCTGCAGAAGCCAGCAAAGACAAGGATACAAATTCCCCCTGGAGACTCCGCAAAGGAAGGTAGCCCTACCAAGACCTTCATTTTAGCCCAGGGACACCGGTGTCAGGCTTCTGACCCACAGAACTGCAAGACAATAAATCTGTGTTGTTTCAAGCCACTGAGTGTGTGATCGTCTGTTACGGCAGTCATAGGAAACTAACACAGTCCCACATACTTGCTGTTCTTCTGGTCACTGGCCCTTGGCACATGCACCTCCCTGCAGCTGAAATTAATTTTTTTTTTTAATTTTACAGAGAGTGGGGGGCGGGCAGTGAGGGGCAGAAAGGGAAAAAGAGACAGAATCTTAAGCAGGCTCCACGCTCAGTCTGGAGACCAACACAGGGCTCAATCCCACGACCATTTATCTATTCAGTCAGCACCTACTGAGGACCTACCTAGCACAATGCTCTAGGCACTGAGAATAAAGCGGTAAAGAAATCCTAGTGTTTTCGCTGAAGAGGTGGGAGGAGCGTGGAATGACCGAAAAAACACACACGTAAAATACTATTTGTCGGAGGGAGAGGGACAGGGAGCACTGGCCCCAGGGAGTTCCATTTAAGCAGGGTTATCCAGGAAGGCCTCGCTGATAAGATAAAGGTCTGGGAGAGGTAGAGGGGTGGGAGATAAGAACTCCCGGAAGAGGGGCCAGCAGCTAGTGCCAGGATGCCGAGGCAGGGCTGGCCCGATGTTTCAGAGATAGCAAGAAGGCCGGTGTGGATAGAGGTCCTCAGCTGCAGTGTGTGTGCATGTCATATCTTTCCCATAAAAATTTTTTAAATGTTTATTTATTTTTGAGAGGGACAGAGTGCAAACAGGGGAGGGGCAGAGAGAGAGGGGGACACAGAATCCGAAGCAGGCTCCAAGCTGTCAGCACAAAGCCCGACGCAGGGCTCGAACTCACGGACCGTGAGATCATGACCTGAGCCAAAGTCGGACGCTTAACCGACTGAGCCACCTAGGCGCCCCGCATCTTTCCCATTTTAGAGTTAAATATAGGTCTTATTCTTCTTTGATCCTGCCTCTCCCAAATACCAGCACAGAGCATGGTATGTAACCAATGCCCAGTTTAATGTCTCTAGGATGGGTCTGGAAGATAAAAATTCACATTTATTTGGCAATGACCTGGATGTCTCGTGTATGTATTTCAATCATTCGTCACAACATCCTCATAGGGCATCAACACCTATAACCCACAAATGAGGCACAAGATAGCCCTAATGCTTAATTAACTACTACAAATGTCCTTCTGTCCCTAATTGCCAGAGGTGAGATTCAAATCCAAGTCTGTCTGGCCTCAGAGCTCAAGCTCTGAAAGATGCAACAGGTCTTTGAGGGGGTAGCTTCAAAATTCTCTTCAACCCGTGGTCCCAGGATCTTCCTAACAGCAGCACTTGGAAAAGGGCAATCAATCCACCAACATGGAACCCATAGTGGATCTTGTTGTCTTCCACAAAACGGGGAGAGACCATGGCCCTCATGACCTCAGGGTAAGACAGAATAATTTCATATGGGAACTGTACTCACAACTAAACCTGCTCAATAATCTGACTAGCTATTCTTTGGGTTGAGCCTAAGACTTCATCACCTACCAGAGGATAAGGCAAGCTTTGAATCTGTTTCCAAACACTCAGAAATCGCTCCTGAGAGCACTCTATATTGGAGTGAGACAAGCGGCATTCACTAATGGCTAACCGTCAGTTCCCTGGAATGTTCCACGATGATGAGAGCATGTATTCACTACATGCTCAGGTTCCCAACTCCCCCCACTCCCACAGACTTTGTTATATTCTGTGACTTCTCCTGTGACTGTCCCCACAATAGGGTCTGTCTCTCCTCTCTCCACACCAAGGAGGGGTACATTCAATAATGTGTGTACATATGCATATACACACGTGTTCATATATACAGGAAATATATGTGCATAGAAACTACTTAGGGAAGCATAATTTACATCTATTTCTTCAATTTGCAAATATAAGAGTAAATTATCATGTTCTTTTTCAAGGTCCCTGAGGTATAAAACCAGTAAACTTATATCCTTATTTCACTATTTCTTATCCGAACACATCCAAGATACTTGCTATCATTCAAGATAGAGTTATTTAGGGGGAAAAAAATCCTTTTTGAATTTTAGCTTTACTATGTAAACAGGGCTTGAATGGGTAAGTCCTGAAATTTGTTTCCAGTAGGTGGAAACATTCATTTTATGCATATATATATATATATACATATATATGTATATATATGTATATATATATGTGTGTGTGTATATATATATATGTGTGTGTGTATATATATATGTATATATATGTGTGTGTGTATATATATATACATACATATATGTATATGTGTATATATATACGTATACATATACATACATATATGTATATGTGTATATATATACGTATACATATATATACATATATACATATATACACGTGTATATGTGTGTGTGTGTGCATATATATATATATTTTTTTCTTCTTTTAAATCAAACGTACCATTGTTGAGTTTTCTACAAAAGATAACAATAATTCAGACTATAAGCAGAAGGGCTTCTGAGAAGCTCACTCTGCTGGGAGATGATGGAGATAATTCAGGACATGTCGGTTCCAGGACCGGTAATAGCACCTCTGCCCTGACTGGCTGGACGTCCCTAAGCGAGCCTTCCTTTTCCTGGGCCTCAGCTCCCTCACCCAGAAAATAGGAAGTTGGCTTGGATAACCACCACCGTTCCTTCCACCTGACCACTCTAGAGGCTGAAGTAAAACACAGCCCGGTCAGCTCTACTTCTGGACCGCTCTCTTGCACAGTTCCAGAAAAGTCCTTAAAGAGCGCGTCTTCACTTGAACCAGTAAAAACATGGCAAGAATTCCTTGGGGGCAGAAGTATGGCGGCTGCTCCCAGGATGTGGTAAGAATGAGTCTCCCAAGTGTCTCCCTTCTGTGGCCTCCCAAGCTCCTCTACTCATCACCCCCATTTCCCCGCCGGGGGCCAGGTGCAAGCTACTCCCCACAGTTCGAGAGTCCATTCTCTAGATACCTGGTTCCTTCTTACCCCCATTCTTTCCTCTCACAGCCCCACCCCAATCTGACGCGCCCCGGGCTCTATCTTACTGCCACGATACCAACGCCTACTCTTCAACTGCAATCCTTCCCTCTGGACTCTGGAAGGACCTGGACTGCAGTGCCTGTCCGTCCCCTGGGTCACCACTTCCATTCACTTCTTTGGTTTTCTTCCCACTTGTCCCAGAAGGACCGGCCCCAAATGTCCTCATCAGGAAATCTTGTTCTACTTCTGCCCTCTGAGTTAGCCCAGCCCCCCCCCCCCCCACCCCCCGGACAACTGCAGCTACCCAGTCACACTCTGCACACCTCTCTCAGCATGGAGCTGTCATTCGGGCTCGGCCTTACTGTGTCCCCCGCAAGCCTCAGAACTGCTCGAGGGACCATGACCCAATCACGTGTGTTCCCAGTGCCAGCATGGGACGTTATTTGGTACGTGTTTGGTGACAGAGTAAACGAATGGAGAGAGACACATGATCTTTGATCCACGGGGACCAGTATTACAAGAAAACACGACTCCACAACAACAGGAAAGAGAATCTCAACCAAGGAAACAGAGGCTGGTTTGTTTCACACCATGCTTGTATCCTGACCTGTTTCTCATATTACTACGTCACGACTCTGTGGGAAAAGGCTACGTTTCCACTGTAGCTGCCGGTATTTGCCGGATGCCCAGAGACCAGTCTAGAACATAGCTGTGAACCCTCCCCCGGCATAAGAAATCCCTGACTGGCTCCGGAACCAGGCTCTCTGACAACCGCATCCCAGCTATCTGGGGGCAGACTGTGTTGATTCCTGGCTCCTCCCTCTGACCTCCTCCTGAGAACCCCGTTGCTCACTTGGCCCAGAGGCCCCTGCCTCCATCTGACCCTGAATGGATCAGTGAGGCCATTTAAGTTGCCTCAAACACAGCTGCTAAATCAATACCCTAGCATCATTCCTTTCGCTGTGGAAAAAAAAATAGGTGCCAGATGATATGAGATAATCTCACCGCTACATAAAAGGGTGCCACTCAACACAATTACATTCAATCGGCCAAGTGCTTCCTTTGGGTTTCAGAGTAGGAAGCATACCTGCCAGGCGCCAGTGGGGGATTAGAAATTCGAGTTTCTTCAACTGGATAAGGTTGGAATTCAGCAAGGCTGTCCGTCCTTGGGAAAAACCATGGGCTCTATCAGGCTCAAACATCGGATGCAGCCATCCAGATCTACTCTGTACCTGAAACACTTAAACAGATGTGCTCACTCGGCTCACGAGGGCTGGGTGCCGGAGCTCCTGCACTGGGCTGATTTCAGATGGTTCCCATTAAAAGGAAAAGGAGAAAAGCAATCTCTTCCAGTACTTCCTGTTATCCAATCCTCCTGCAAAGCCTAATTAGATTGGATTGGAGGGAGATGAGTATAGGATGGGAAATAAAATTACCGAATACTTACAAACTTTTCCAGTAATTCAAGAATTCTAGTGTCTCAAAAGAAGGAGAGGCTTTTTTCATGTGTTTTGTTTTTAAAGCAAAGTGAGATTCAAACATAGTGTCTGCACTTAGGGGAGAGATGGAAAATCTTAAAGTTCAAAATCTCGAGGGGAACAAAGTTCAACCTGAAGAGCCTTGACTGAGGTACCCTGGTTCATGGATAATGTACTGGGACTAACAGATTAATATACAACATCATTCAAAACCTTTGTGATTCACAGGAAACATCTCTGCTGGAACCAATTTCCACCTCCTCTGGCAAAAACAACTGAAAGCAATTCAGATTTAACTTGAGGGGGAAAGTGGCTCTTTCGTAAAGTGGAAAAAAGAGTGGTTAAAAATAGAGCGTTCATTCTCCTATCAACGGCCCACAAGTCAATGGGCATTATGGATTCAAGAAGAACGTGAAGGAAGGAATGTTCTCCGCCCGAAGCACGTTCAACTTGCAGCACGTTCTAATCAGCAGTTAACAAGCGATTGTACACAACAGTTAGAACGTGGCAAGAGGGACACTGGATTTACGGTCCTAAAACGTAGAGCCGAGTCCCTGTTCGTGATCTTGGCAGGGCAGTTGTCCTTCCTGAAGCTAATCTTCAGTGTAGTAATTCTCTAGCAGCTGCACCTTCTAACCCTTTCTTGTGCACCCTCTAGAAGTACCAAGGTCACGAATGGCACCGTGGTCTGAGTTTTCAATTCCCACCCGAGCAGGCAGGGGTCCCTGGAGGTCTGACTGGAGTCTGCTCTGTTTGGTGGGAGGGAGAAAAGTGGTCTTGTTCTACCAGAGGATGTGCCATCGAGCTCTGACTATGCCGTGCCCCACATCTCTGCACGTCCCACTCCCTCTCCCCGGAAGATTCTTGCTCGACTTCGTCAACAAGCTTCTCCCGTTCACCAAGAACTACACCGAATGGCCCCTGACCTCCGCGGTCACAATCCCTCGTCATTTTCCAAGGGGTTCCATGATAACTGGAGCATCAGGAATGACTGATGCAGGTGAAAAGGTCCTCCGGGGGCTGTTAAGAGACCCCAAGTGAAATGACACGGCCTTACAAAGGTTATTTTCTCACGTGCTTTGTGAAATGGCGAGGTCTCGGAGCCTGCACGCGACTTGCACAAGCAGGATGCCGCAAGGCTCTAAGCCCTGTGTCCTCAACTGGAGCCCGAAGCTCCGGCCTCCCGCCCCTCACACCCTCCAGGCGAGCTGGGTGAGCCGGGAGCGAATGTCCTGTCGCCGGGGTGGTATGCCATCTCCAACCAGCCGGTCCCACCACTAGCCGGCATCCAGCCCAGGAGTATTCGGGCACCGAGGGGCACTGAGCCCAGTCCAAATAAATGCTGCTGTTGAAGAGGGCTCATGAAACACCCTGGACCTTTAGCAGCAGCACTCCGTTCAACTGTCACCTGATTTTATGTTCTCATTGTCACTGTCAGCATTGGCCAACACCCATCTCACCCATTTATTTCTCAGATAGAAACAGGACTCTACTGGGGCGCCTGGGTGGCTCAGTCGGTTGAGCGTCCGACTCTTGATTTCAGCCCAGGTCACGATCCCAGGGTTGTGGGATCAAGCCCTGCATCGGGCTCTGTGCTGAGCATGGAGACTGCCTGAAATTCTTCCTCTCTCTCCCTCTCTCTCTCCCTCAGTCCCTCCCCTGCTTGCACTCTCTCTCTCTAAAATTAAAAAAAAAAAAAAAAAAAAAAAAGAAAGAAAAAGAAATGGGATTCTACAGCAACTACACATTTCCACAAGACCACAACACGGGAACCAACTGCAAGTTCAAGGTCAAGTCTCCAGGTACACAGAATTGCCGGAAGGGGAATGTCCCCTTCACCACTTCTAGGAAAGTGACAGCAGCCTTGTGAGGGTGAAGTTAGACCATCTAGAACCACTGTAGGCCTTTTCCAGCTCCCATCTCAACAGCTCCCCTCCCTCTGTCCCACGCATTCTTATCCCAATGACTAAACCCCGTTCTCGGAGAAATCAGCTCATTGCTTGTAAAATCAGGTCACTCAGGGGAAATGAAAAGCACTTGGCAGTCACACACTTGGGGCAATTTGAGAGCCCACCCGGGTCAGTGATGCCTGCTGAAAATCTGCCTTGGGTGCAACATTTGGTGGAAAATGAGCACGACTGGCTGATACAGAAAGGCAGCTCGACATGACACACAGACATTTAGGGAGGAGGCCCTTCCCTGCACTCTCCCTCCAGCTGGAAAGATGTGTTCCTGAGAATGTATATCAGGGACTATGTGAGGCAGAAGGCTACTGGCTCAGCTTGCAAAAGCACATTCAAGCAAATTCTTTTCACATTTGTACAGAGATGATCAAACGGCGGCCGTGTAGCTGTAAACCCGCAAACCCCTCGAGGGGTCCTGCCAGCCCCGTGGGGGGAACCCCACAAGGTGGGAGGGTTGGGACCGGGGGAAAAAGGCAACGATTTTACGGGAACAATCGTTCTAATCGCAACAGTCACTAAGATCAAATACACCCCCAAGTTTCAGGGCGGGTTTTGTTTTAATGGAGACCCAATCCACGGCCCTCGGCTCCTCCAGCCCGCCACACCGCCATCTCTTGCGTTCCTTCTTTGGGAACAGATGCGAGCGTCTGCCACAGCAGCAGGGCAGAATCCCGCCAGGGAGAAGGGGCAATGTTCTGATAGCGAAGGTCAGGGTAACCCAGACGTGGTGTCTCCAGAGACATTTGAAACAGGAGGAACAACAGCAAGATCCCGGCTCGGCGCTCCTGGCGTACGTGAGGGCGTGACGGGCAGACGGGGGAAAATGGAAACAGGCAGGCTGCAGCCCCCGTCCAGCCTCTGCCGCCGGCCGCTGGGGGACCAGAGGCTAACAATGCCTCCCGGCTCAGCCTCCCCAGGTGAGCACCTGACGGAGGTTACCATGGAGATGGAAACTAATCATTCCGCTCCACCAGTCCCCTACGTATATGGTGTGTGTATTGCGCGTGAGGAGAGACCTGAAATTAGGGAAGGGGAGAGACTTTGGAATCGGCGGCTGGACAATAAATTGCAAATATCTCCCTTCTCTAGATTTTTCCTTCATTCTGTTTTAGGCTGAGTTTTCTCACGTGTGAAACACACCAGTCAGAGCCTGGAGAGTGTGCAGAGGACTGAACAAAGACGGCACCTAACCCAGCAGTGCTCTCTGCCAACCCAAGGATTTGACAATGATTATTTAATTCACACGTTCCCTCCAACATTTCTATGTAGAATGATTACAGCGGGAGACATTCCGGACTCACGCGAGAACACGGTATTCGTTCATCCGCTAAAGCAAACACATCCATCCGGTTATTTAATCTGTGCTCCCAAACCAAGGGGACGGTGTAGTTGGGGTCCACGCTAACAATTTCAGACGATGAGTCCAGGACAGAGGTCTAGACATGCTTTTTTAGGAGGTAGTCATAAGGGCGACCAAAGGAAAGTATTTAATGTGACATCAGGATCTGTCCCTTTACATCGGTTAATGCGATTTCTGACAGCCTCCCCTACCTTCTCAGAGCTGGCCTGCACAAATTCACCAGTTCTTATGAACGCCTTGTAAGGCAGCAATGACATCCTCAGACCATGTACCAAACAAGCAAAAAGTTCAAAGGGAGTATGTTCCAGTTTGAGAGGAAGAATTAGTCCCAGAAAGGAAAGAGCCCAGAATTGCACTGGTCTCTCAGTAGACAAAAGCCAGTGTACCTCCAATTATTCAAAATCTGTCGTCCCTGGATTAGTCTGTGCCGAGTTCCGTTCCTGGAAGCTCGGGGGTGGGTCATTCCAAAGGGCGATCACTCATGGGCTGAGGGTCTGGCAGAGAAAACACTCTTTCTGAGGTCTGGGTGGAGGGCTGGGGGGTGAGAGGGGACGGAAGGGACCAGGTTCCGTGGCTCAGCTCTCCTTTCGCCCTACCCCATACCCATCAGAGACCCTGCATAAAACTGCCAGGGCTCAGATGCTCTGCCTGGCAACCTTGCATCCTGTGGAAATGAAGTGCTGGTGGAATGCAAGGGGAGCACTAGCCCTGGTGCCCCACCCACAGGAGACAGCACACGTCTGCATTGTATATCCCAGTAAACCCCAGGCTGGCCCTTGGCCAGGGGACCTCTTTATAACGTCAAAGATAAAAGCGCTGGCCATGTGTGGCACCCTGCCCTCACCTCCATTCTCTCGTAACCATCTCTCACACCGGGCACGCATTACTGTCGACAGGGCCTTTCAGACAAAGGTCTGGTGGAGCTTCATAAACATCACCAGATGATGACCAGAGGTGTCCCGGCTGCACAGGAAGAGAAAGGGGTACAGAGAGGGGCCAGTGACTTCACAGAGGGCATGCCAGAAAGCATGGGGAGACCTTGAAATATGTGCCTGTGTACTCGGAATACCCCTGCTCCTAAGGGGCCGAGTCACAGGCACCGTTCCTCACGGCAGGCTGGCAACGGCTAATTTCGAATCTGCCCCAAACGGCGTAGGTATAGATAAAATCTGTGTATTGCTGTCTGACAAGGCCCTTATCCCAAGTCTGGATGTCCAAAATGGCATTTTGGGTGTACAAGGTGGTGTAGTTCTCTCTTCTCGTACCCCTTGCCTCCGGGAATGCCATGATGCCAGTCACGGAGAGTTTATGACATCAGTCTCTTTTTGAGTCATACGTTGTGGGTCAAAAGCATATAGCCCAGCTGTTTTCCTTTAACATTTCTGTTTTACAATCTGTTTGACTTTCTAGACTAGGTGAGAATAAGATTCTAGTATCAGTCAATGCTTATCATCAATTAGAGTAGGCAAGGACTTCTTGAAGTAAACAAATATGAAAATTCCTCCTGTTCCATGCAGGAGTAGACAGAACTTCATTCAGAGAGTTTAACCTAGGGGAAAACCTGGTTTTCATCACCACGGGGAGCTGAGCTATTCGGGATATGCCCCTTTTTTATAGATCTCGGAGGCTTGAATTCGCCCTAGGGCACTGGACTGGTCTGACTTGCTGCCCCACCCTACCAATCACACACCCACAGACCCACCCCAATCCGTGCCAGGAATGTGCTTTATGGGGTCCTGAGGTCTCTGACTTCCCTTCAAACTCACACCTGTTCGTTCCTGCAGCTTTGATCCTCTGTTGTCAGGTGTGATGCCCTGGGTATATATTTACAGTCACCTGGAGAGCTTTTAAAAATACAGAGGCCCAGGCCCCACCTCGGCAAGTGACAGCAGAACCCCTGCCAGCGCGCGGGGGGGGGGGGGGGGGGGGGGGGGGCCGGGAGGCAGGGATCTGTGTCTTTCACAAGCTCACCAGGTGATTGTGATGCACAGTCAGGAACAGGGACCCCAGCCTGGTGTGTGCTGCCTCACCCCCACCCCCACCCCACTTCTAATCTCTGTGATCACACCTGTGTCCACAGCATCAAGATTTGCCACAAGCACGTAACGGTTTAGGCTTTTTCCTGGTCTCCTCAATCTACGACGGCATCTCCCATTGGCACAAATTAGTTTATTCATAACAGACACAAACAGTGATCAAGTTCACAGCACTGTCATACCGGGCCCTTGAGACTATCTTTAGTTCAATACACACATTTCCTCCCCACATACACAGGCCAGGTGCTGGAAACGCAAAGACATACATGGGAGGTGGCCTAGCCCTGAAGGGCTCACAGTCCTGTGGCTGACATACACGCATCATTTCTGAATGTCGTGCCACAAGAGACGAGCCCTGGGGATCTGGGGACACAAAAGAGCTGGGGCATCCTTGACCCAATTAGGGCTCACCAAAGTATCCCAGGGAAGACAACAGTTGAGTTCAATCCTGAAGGCTCCAGCAGTATTAGCCAACAGTCAAGAGAAGGAGGAAGCAGCAGGAGAGAGGGGCAGAAGACGGCAGGAGGCGGAGATGGGGGGCAGGGGGGCAGGGGTGGTGACTCAGAGCATGGGGGGTGCACCTACCAGGTCTGTAGCAACTGCTGTTTTGAAGGCTGCTTTTTCATAGGTAGATGCTTAAAACAATTTTTTTTAATGTTTATTTATTTTTGAGAGAGACAGCGCGCGAGTAGAGGAGGGGCAGCGAGAGGGAGACACGGAATCCGAAGCAGGCTCCAGGCTCTGAGCTGTCGGCACAAAGCTCGATGCGGGGCTCGAACCCACGAACTGTGAGATCATGACCTGAGTCAAAGTTGGACGCTCAACCTACTGAGCCAGCCAGGCATCCCAGTAGATGCTTTTTTTTTTTTTTAGGGGGGGGTGCTAACTGGGGACCTACTTCAGGATACGTCCACAGACCTGAAAACAAAAGGTCAGTTAATAGAGGGACAGGGGAGAAAGCAAGGGTCTCAGGATGAGGTTGAAGACCAGGGCGGAGGCCCCAGGAAAGGATGAACTTGATTCTGTGTGGGCAACAGAGACATGGAAGGATTCTAGATATAATCTATGTTGTTCAAATATCTACGTGGAAATACACGGAAAGGTAGAGGGAGTGCGGGTGGGAAGAGTTAGGTAGATGTTGCAAGAGTCCAGAACGAGATGACGTGAACCTGAAGAAGGCAATGGCCTTGGGGACAGGGTTGGGAGTAAGGAGCTAATTTAAGAAAGATGGTGATGGCTCGGGAGGGAGTGGCCCATGGAGGGGACACTAGAGTAACTAGCGAGCATTGACTCCATGATGAGGGCTGTAGGGGAGCCCAGGGTGTGGAAAGAAGGCGTTTAGGACACTTTTGGACCTTGAGCATGAGGTGTACAGGAGCACATGGCTGAATTCATCCATGGGTGGGACCACGGGGGCTAGGATGGCAGAAAAGAGGGAGTTGAAGCAAACATGAGCTTGGATGGAGAAGTAGGGGAAGCCAGACAAATGAGCGAATCACCTTTCTTCTCTCCAACTATGAAGCCAATGCATGCTCGCCTAACCTCCAGGAAGACCACCAATGTTTCCAGGTCTCGCGACGCCGATGACAGATTTTTAGAACGGCTTGCCCATCTCTTTGCTCCTGCTTCTAATGCATTTTTGCATTTGAAGTTGTACATTTGTAACAAAGCAGCTGTGGTTTCGATAACGAGGACATAGTCATCACTAATCCATTTCCAGCTTGTATAAGGGCACTAGTCCACCTTCTAGAACAAAACCTGAGAACACTGATGACAAATGCCTGTTAAGCTCTCTAGTCGGAAGCAGGACTAGAGGACCAACCTCACAGGGCTGGTATCAGGACAGAATGAGACAGTAGCCCACGCATCACGCTCACTGCTAAACACACAAGCTCTATCATCACAGGAGGTGAGACCAAGGGCAGACGACCCCAGGACATTCACAGAAAAAAAGCAGTGATTTATGAGAATAGCGTGCACTTACCGCCTGGGACAAGTGGTCGAAGATCAACAGAGATACTCGATTCTTAGTTTTTTTCCCTTTCCATTCTCCCCAAATTATCCCAAAATAAGACAGAATAGAACAAGGTATTTTAGAAAAGGTCACACATTTAATTCCAGATGAACTATATCCCAGAGAGGTCAAAGAACTTTGGGAAGACACCAGTGAAAGCACTATCATTCCTTCTGCTGAGCTGGGAGGAAGCAGTGACAGCGGAAGCCCAAAATGGTAGCAAACAGAATCGCAAGAGAACGGTGAAAACGAAAGTCTGCATGATGGCAGCCTGTAGTCAGATAACCGACTGTCCATCTCTGACTCAAGCGTACTGTGACCTAAACTCGAGACAGCACGGCACCATCAAGAACAAATCTTGGCAATATGCACTCATTGTTACGTAAGCAGATCAGGTGAATATTACCAACACCATACAGTTTTACTTCAACACGTATTAACAAGGTCTTTCCTAATATTCTCTGTCGGCGAGATGATGAAATCTAATGTCTACTCTACAACACGGTGCCTACAGTTGACAACAGTGTATTGTATTGTATTCGCTAAGAGGGTAGGTCTTAGAGAATCTTTTTGTGACAAGATTCAAGTGTTCTTGTCACCAAAAAATAAAATAATAAAGAAGTAGAAGAAACCTTTTGGAAGTGATGGATATATTTATAGCATAGAGTGTGGTGATGGTTTCCAGGGTGTGTGCTTACCTCCAAACTCCTCAAATTACCTACATTAAATGCATACAGCTCTTGGTGTGTCCATCGTACCTCAATTCAGTGGTTTCAAAAAAAAAAAAAAAAAGACAACACAATCTGGTTAGGATGGGAATGCGTGTGTAGATTCCCGGCTGGCTGAACACCCAACCGTGTCTTAGGACTGACTGATGTCCACCCAGGACCATGCTTGGTAGGAATCTGTCTCCTTATTTTGCAAGTGGGGTGGAGTCTCGGAGAACCGGCCAGCTGCAGGTGAAGTAACAGTAATAGTGTTTATTGAGGGTCCGCTGTGCTAACTGCTATAACTGCTTTATCTCACGTAATCTTCTCAATAAGAGAAGAGAATAAGAGAATAAGAGAAGATCTATAGAGGACGGCCGCAGCTGGGGAAGACGATGGAACATCCTCAAGGTCAAGTAGCGAGGAAGTGGGGGCGATGGATCCCAGCCCCCGGTTGTGTGATCCGAAAGCCACCATGAATATTCAAGCGCTTGAAGACTGGAACAAGGAGCAGATTTACACTGCTCCACGGGGCACACAGAGCACTCCGACGTGAGTTACAAGAGGCAGTTTTTAGTTCGTGAGGTTAATTAACTTTACAATCGCGGCTGCCCAAGAGTCGAACGGCCTGACAAAGAGAGCGCATGGAGATCTCCGTTAAAATGTTCACACAGAGCAGGGACACCGGCCTGGCAGGCCCTGGAGAGAAGGGTCCTGCCCTGGCTGGTGCGGCTCCCGTGGGCCCCTACGAAATACACAGACATCCAACAGGATAATGGGAGTAAGATGCTCCTGACCAGATCAGAAAACTCACAAACCTAGGTACACCACCAAGCCTGTGTTACTGAGGTCTAGTTTCACAAACGCCAGAAGTGTGTGCTCTCTTGGGGGAGATACAAATGTTAGGAGCACGAACTACAGACCGGAGGGAACCTTCCAAGCTGATAACCTGTCTTTCCATAGGGTGATTTACTTCTAGGTTTGTAAATCTTGGTGTGGGGAGCCGGGGTAGGTCATGTTTGGAGCTGAAAACTGTTGGAAGAAAGGACAAGAATATTCCTTCCTGATGGCCTACTGTTAGAGCTATTATAAAATTGCTTATGGACAAAAGTCATTTACAAGCTTCAAGTAATATAGTTACTTGGCACACCCTATAGAGCTTAGCTCAATGCTAGGTAAGTAACAGTATTTATTGACTTATCCATTCATGCAACACAAATTTGTTAAGCACTGTAATCGTTATGGAAACACTGTGTGGCCATTGAAGACACAACAGAAAACAAGACTGATAAGGTCATTCTTACTTTCTTCACAAGCAAGCCAACAGGCAACTACAAAGAGACAGACTCAGGACATGCTTGCCACAGCCCAGACAAGGGAAAATGGGGCTAAAGAAACACCTGTGGAATTACAGCTGTCACTGGAAAGAAAGAGAGACGATGGTCTGCCGTCCGTCATAAGGTCTTGAATTAACCTCAGCTGGTTGGCAAACACTGGTTTGGTTTACTGACCCAGCCCTGCTGCCCCAAACATCTGCTAAACCTTCCCCAAGGGTTCAACAACAAAGGTCCCTGTGAGTCTTCTGTCTTCTTGACTCTAGGTCATCAGACCTTTCCCTCCTCTGAAAGAGAGCCCATCCACAGCTTGAAGTTCCCACAATAAGCCAAAAATGAGTTTATAATTCTGGATGATGGTTCTAAACCTATTTTCAACCCCAGGTCGGGGAATGGAAAAGAGAACCAAGTTTGGAAAACTTGCCATGAGGGGTCTGAGTCAACAATCTAACGACTCAAAATAAATAATAAATAAATAAATAAATAAATAAATGTGCTCAGCGCCCTTGGGTGCCAGTTATTCCGTTACACATCTGTTCGGCAGTAGAATGAGGAAGTTAATTACTTTTCTGTGACATGTATGGATTTTGTGAGACACCGCATTGCACCAGTTAATAATGATCTACCTTCTGTTGACACAAAATGTTTAAATTAATAAAAATCTAAATGATACATCTCATAGCAAAGCAAACTTAATTGAAAGGCTGGATGGCAGGAGCAGTAATTTTCCTGGGTAAAAATTACTGAGATGTGCTTATGGTAGCATGAAAAGCTCCATCAATAAAGGGACTTGTGTAGGCAAACTGCCTTCTAGAACACATACTTCATAGGAAGGGCCGGCTGTGCATCTCTCACTGCTAACGTAGTGGCAGTGGGACTGTCAGAGAAAGAAATGGAGGTAGATATCCAGTAATTGCCCATAATTGACAATATTAGTGATTTTACACTTAAACTTGTCTGTTCAATCTTTAGGGTCTGAAATGACAAATGCAAAAAGGGTAGAAACTATCCCTTGAAGCTCTGCTATTAATATTAAAAATCTGCCTGTTCTCCACTGACTGTACCCTTGGTAACCGGATACTAAGCCAACAGCATTATGGAAACAGTTTATTCTTCCCAAACGATACAGTGATATTAGATTACCTCAGAAAACTCCAGATAGCATCTAAAGTAGGCTCCCAGCACAAAGATGGAGGGGCGCACTCTGCATAAACTTGGCAGGGGTGTCTCGTGTAAGCTCTGGAACTGCCGAAAGGGAAGTCTGAAACCCAAGACACCCTGTGAGAATTCTGCTTCCCACTGATTTGGGGTAAGGAACAAAACAGTACCACCACCTTTCTTTCATTTGTAAACTACTGCCCCTCGCTTCTCTCTGCCACTTTCTCTTGCTTTAAACACTGAACAGAATACAAACTGAAACAAAACAAAATACTGGGGCTGAAGTCAAGAAGTAAATTTTATTTCCTGCATAACAACTTGTTTCTTTTTGGGGTGCTGATGCTCTAGGACCTGGGGAGGATGCTACCTCTTTGCACTGGCCTTTGCAATGGCCATTCCACATCCAGTACAGCACTGTCCTTGTTACTTAAAGCAGGCTTTGTCCATGGAGACCAAGAGACTATCACGACGACGTGCAGGCGGGCCTGATACAGTACGAATTTAGGCACAGACCTCACAGGCCTAACCCTTTACTCCTCATTTCCCTTTTTTGGCTTGCTCTTTGAGGGGTTCTGTTAACAGTGTCTTCTTTTAGGTCTTTGTTTTTTTTTAATTTTTTTTTTAAACATTTATTTATTTTTGAGACAGAGAGAGACAGAGCATGAGCAGGGGAGGGTCACAGAGAGAAGGAGACACAGAATCCGAAACAGGCTCCAGGCTCTGAGCTGTCAGCCCAGAGCCCAATGCGGGGCTCGAACTCACAGACTGCAAGATCATGACCTGAGCCAAAGTCAGATGCCCAACTGACTGAGCCACCCCGGTGCCCCTCTTTTAGGTCTTTGAGTCACAGCAGGTACTCAGCAAATGCTTGCTGGTTGTCAGTCATGAGAATAGACCAATAAAGGTGAAACTGACCCAAACCCAGAGTGGGTGAATTTTTATAAAATATAATTAGATAAGTAAAATTTTTTAGTGGTAAAATATGTGATTTTTCTTTTTTTAAAGTTTTTTTTTTCAATATATGAAGTTTATTGTCAAATTGGTTTCCATACAACACCCAGTGCTCATCCCAAAAGGTGCCCTCCTCGATACCCATCACCCATCCTCCCCTCCCTCCCACCCCCCATCAACCCTCAGTTTGTTCTCAGTTTTTAAGAGTCTCTTATGCTTTGGCTCTCTCCCACTCTAACCTCTTTTTTTTTTCCTTCCCCTCCCCCATGGGTTTCTGTTAAGTTTCTCAGGATCCACATAAGAGTGAAAACGTATGGTATCTGTCTTTCTCTGTATGGCTTATTTCACTTAGCATCACACTCTCCAGTTCTATCCACGTTGCTACAAAGGGCCATATTTCGTTCTTTCTCATTGCCACATAGTACTCCATTGTGTATATAAACCACGATTTCTTTATCCATTCATCAGTTGATGGACATTTAGGCTCTTTCCATAATTTGGCTATTGTTGAGAGTGCTGCTATAAACACTGGGGTACAAGTGCCCCTATGCATCAGTACTCCTGTATCCCTTGGGTAAATTCCTAGCAGTGCTATTGCTGGGTCATAGGGTAGGTCTATTTTTAATTTTCTGAGGAACCTCCATACTGTTTTCCAGAGCGGCTGCACCAGTTTGCATTCCCACCAATAGTGCAAGAGGGTTCCCGTTTCTCCACATCCTCTCCAGCATCTATAGTCTCCTCATTTGTTCATTTTGGCCACTCTGACTGGCATGAGGTGATACCTGAGTGTGGTTTTGATTTGTATTTCCCTGATAAGGAGCGATGTTGAGCATCTTTTCATGTGCCTGTTGGCCATCCAGATGTCTTCTTTAGAGAAGTGTCTATTCATGTTTTCTGCCCATTTCTTCACTGGGTTATTTGTTTTTCGGGTGTGGAGTTTGGTGAGCTCTTTATAGATTTTGGATACTAGCCCTTTGTCCGATATGTCGTTTGCAAATATCTTTTCCCATTCCGTTGGTTGCCTTTTAGTTTTGTCGGTTGTTTCCTTTGCTGTGCAGAAGCTTTTAATCTTCATAAGGTCCCAGTAATTCATTTTTGCTTTTAATTCTTTTGCCTTTGGGGATGTGTCGAGTAAGAGATTGCCACGGCTGAGGTCAGAGAGGTCTTTTCCTGCTTTCTCCTCTAGGGTTTTGATGGTTTCCTGTCTCACATTCAGGTCCTTTATCCATTTTGAGTTTATTTTTGTGAATGGTGTGAGAAAGTGGTCTAGTTTCAACCTTCTGCATGTTGCTGTCCAGTTCTCCCAGCACCATTTGTTAAAGAGACTGTCTTTTTTCCATTGGATGTTCTTTCCTGCTTTGTCAAAGATGAGTTGGCCATACGTTTGTGGGTCTAGTTCTGAGGTTTCTATTCTATTCCATTGGTCTATGTGTCTGTTTTTGTGCCAATACCATGCTGTCTTGATGATTACAGCTTTGTAGTAGAGGCTAAAGCCTGGGATTGTGATGCCTCCCGCTTTGGTCTTCTTCTTCAAAATTACTTTGGCTATTTGGGGCCTTTTGTGTTTCCATATGAATTTTAGAATTGCTTGTTCTAGTTTCGAGAAGAATGCTGGTGCAACTTTGATTGGGATTGCATTGAATGTGTAGATAGCTTTGGGTAGTATTGACATTTTGACAATATTTATTCTTCCAACCCATGAGCAGGGAATGTCTTTCCATTTCTTTATATCTTCTTTAATTTCCTTCATAAGCTTTCTATAGTTTTCAGCATACAGATCTTTTACATCTTTGGTTAGATTTATTCCTAGGTATTTTATGCTTCTTGGTGCAATTGTGAATGGGATCAGTTTCTTTATCTGTCTTTCTGTTGCTTTATTGTTAGTGTATAAGAATGCAACTGATTTCTGTACATTGATTTTGTATCCTGCGACTTTGCTGAATTCATGTATCAGTTCTAGCACACTTTTGGTGGAGTCTATTGGATTTTCCATGTATAGTATCATGTCATCTGCAAAAAGCGAAAGCTTGACTTCATCTTTGTCAATTTGGATGCCTTTGATTTCCTTTTGTTGTCTGATTGCTGATGCTAGAACTTCCAACACTATGTTAAACAACAGCGGTGAGAGTGGGCATCCCTGTCGTGTTCCTGATCTCAGGGAAAAAGCTCTCAGTTTTTCCCCACTGAGGATGATGTTAGCTGTGGGCTTTTCATAAATGGCTTTTATGATGTTTAAGTATGTTCCTTCTATCCCGACTTTCTCAAGGGTTTTTATTAAGAAAGGGTGCTGGATTTTGTCAAAAGCCTTTTCTGCATCGATTGACAGGATCATATGGTTCTTATCTTTTCTTTTATTAATGTGATGTATCATGTTGATTGATTTGCGAATGTTGAACCAGCCCTGCATCCCAGGAATGAATCCCACTTGATCATGGTGAATAATTCTTTTTATATGCTGTTGAATTCAATTTGCTAGTATCTTATTGAGAATTTTTGCATCCATATTCATCAGGGATATTGGCCTGTAGTTCTCTTTTTTTACTGGGTCTCTGTCTGGTTTAGGAATCAAAGTAATACTGGCTTCATAGAATGGGTCTGGAAGTTTTCCTTCCCTTTCTATTTCTTGGAATAGCTTGAGAAGGATAGGTATTATCTCTGCTTTAAACGTCTGGTAGAACTGCCCTGGGAAGCCATCTGGTCCTGGACTCTTATTTGTTGGGAGATTTTTGATAACCGATTCAATTTCTTCGCTGGTTATGGGTCTGTTCAAGCTTTCTATTTCCTCCTCATTGAGTTTTGGAAGAGTGTGGGTGTTTAGGAATTTGCCCATTTCTTCCAGGTTGTCCAATTTTTTGGCATATAATTTTTCATAGTATTCTCTGATAATTGTTTGTATCTCTGAGGGATTGGTTGTAATCATTCCATTTTCATTCATGATTTTATCTATTTGGGTCATCTCCCTTTTCTTTTTGAGAAGCCTGGCTAGAGGTTTGTCAATTTTGTTTATTTTTTCAAAAAACCAACTCTTGGTTTCGTTGATCTGCTCTACAGTTTTTTTAGATTCTATATTGTTTATTTCTGCTCTGATCTTTACTATTTCTCTTCTTCTGCTGGGTTTAGGCTGTCTTGGCTGTTCTGCTTCTATTTCCTTTAGGTGTGCTGTTAGATTTTGTATTTGGGATTTTTCTTGTTTCTTGAGATAGGCCTGGATTGCAATGTATTTTCCTCTCAGGCCTGCCTTCGCTGCGCCCCAAAGCGTTTGGATTGTTGTATTTTCATTTTCGTTTGTTTCCATATATTTTTAAATTTCTTCTCTAATTGCCTGGTTGACCCACTCAATTCTGTAGTAGGGTGTTCTTTAACCTCCATGCTTTTGGAGGTTTTCCAGACTTTTTCCTGTGGTTGATTTCAAGCTTCATAGCATTGTGGTCTGAAAGTATGCATGGTATAATTTCAATTCTTGTATACTTATGAAGGGCTGTTTTGTGACCCAGTATATGATCTATCTTGGAGAATGTTCCATGTGCACTCGAGAAGAAAGTATATTCTGTTGCTTTGGGATGCAGAGTTCTAAATATATCTGTCAAGTCCATCTGATCCAATGTGTCATTCAGGGCCCTTGTTTCTTTATTGACTGTGTGTCTAGATGATCTATCCATTTCTGTAAGTGGAGTGTTAAAGTCCCCTGCAATTACCACATTCTTATCAATAAGGTTGCTTATGTTTGTGAGTAATTGTTTTATATATTTGGGGGCTCCAGTATTCGGCGCATAGACATTTATAATTGTTACTTCTTCCTGATGGATAGACCCTGTAATTATCATATAATGCCCTTCTTCATCTCTTGTTACAGCTTTTAATTTAAAGTCTAGTTTGTCTGATATAAGTATGGCTACTCCAGCTTCCTTTTGGCTTCCAGTAGCATGATAAATAGTTCTCCATCCTCTCACTCTCAATCTAAAGGTGTCCTCAGATCTAAAATGAGTCTCTTGTAGACAGCAAATAGATGGGTCTTGTTTTTTTATCCATTCTGATACCCTATGTCTTTTGGTTGGCGCATTTAATCCATTTACATTCAGTGTTATTATAGAAAGATACGGGTTTAGAGTCATTGTGATGTCTGTATGTTTTATGCTTGTAGCGATGTCTCTGGTAAAATATGTGGTTTTTCTTTTTTTAAAGATTTTTAAGTAACTTCTACACCCAACGTGGGGATCGAACTGACATCTCCAAGATCAAGAGTCGCACACTCCACCGAATGAGCCAGCCGGATGCCCCAAAATGTGTGATTAAAAAAAAAAGAAATCCCCAAATATCTAACTTATCTGGGGATTTATCCAAGTCAAAGGATTTCAGAACTTGAGGACTGGGAAGCTTCTAGGGAATTCGAGAGATCAGACAAATGGGAAAGGCTGTTCTTAGAAGACCCGCAAGAGAAAATGCTACCATGTCTTTAAAGAAAAAAAAAAAAAAGTTGAGAAAATCATAAGGTTCAGAAGATTCAAAAACCTGTAGTTTAAGTGTATTTCCCCAAGCTTTGCGAAGGCAAACACAAGCTGAAAGTTCCTGTTCACTCTGTCTTTCCTTAGGAGTCTCTGGTCCCCCCCCCTCCCTTTTTTAAAAAATATTTATTTTTGAGAGAGAGAGAGGAGTGGGGAAGGTTTAGAGAGAGTGTGGGGCAGAGGATCTGTTAGCACAAAGCCTGATGAGGGGCTTGAACTCACGAACCATGAGAGCCAACGTTGGAGGCTCAATCGACTGAGCCAAGCAGGCGCCCCTTTCCTGGTCCCTTTTTAAGTTACGGGGCTGCTGGACAGAGTGAATGGATGCTTCAGGAAACAGCTCATGAAGGACATTGTTCTGGGTCTTTTGCTAAGTAAGGAGGCAACAATAGGAAACTAAAGAGGTGAGTATTCATGATTTTTACAGTGATTTTAATGGACCTTCTTCATACCATGAAGCAGTTTTAAAAAGTAGCTATTCACTGACAGGATGCCAAACATGGACAATTTTTCTCACCTTCTGAGGCTGCATTTGTTAATCCTACCGAGGAATTTCCCCACACTGAATGCGGCCTCACTGTTTAGAAATAATTAACGTGTTTTTATTTCAGTCGTAGAAAACATAATTTATTAATTGGCTGCTCCTTTATGTGTTCCATTTTAAGAGGCACAATAAATCGAGAAATTAGCATAAGAAGGTATTGAAAAAATGCCAAGATTGGCTAAACTGTGAAGAAAGGCAAGATGATTCTAGGTGAAGGATGAGTAAATGTACTGCATAGTGGGGATTCGTGACAAATGTTCAGACAGCTGTTTTTATGGGCGGTGAGCTGCAGCCTTCGAAGTCTCATTTTAGAGACGGAAAGGCATTATCAATGCTTTTAATAATTCCAGGATTCTATTCACGTATCGAAACAAGAGACAGAGGAAGCCCAGGTCTCTCTTTACTTTTTAGAGTTCTAGGGACTTGAAAATGCCTTGGCAGCCAAGGTGGAAAGAAAAGAGAGCAGAAGATATGCTGATGTCCACAAATGAAGCATGATGGGGAAGTACAGTCAGATCGGAGAACCATCACCCACCCCCCCGCCCCACCTCGGCAACGAATACTCCGTGCAGCCGGTAAACATCCTGAGCTTTAACTGAAGCTCCCAGAAAGAGTAATTCGCCACATCCCCGGGTATTAACTGGATGCAGTAACTTCGCATTCTTAGTGGGGAAGGGAGGAAGGCTGCCAGGACAGGGGTGGGGAGGCCGCTCTCTGAAAGCCCTCCTTCTGGGGGTAATGGTGTGAGGGCCACGCTAGTGTCCTGGCCTGTTTTCAGGATCTTTGAGTCTCCTTCCTTGTGCCACAGTTTCTGACTTTTTGTTCCTACGTGTGCCACCATGTTCTTTTGGCTGTTACCGGCCAAAAGCCCGCCCTCACTGTCCTTCACTGGCTTCCCAGCCTTCCTCCGCGATGGATATCCAAACTCTCTGCCTGGCATATCTGCCTCTCACCCCGGATCACCGGCCTTCCGGCCTGTATCCTTATGGACACTGAACACATGCAGTTCTTGGATCCACCGTCCTCTCCGGACCTCCGGGACATTTCACCGCGTGTGTCCCTAGTCTGAAACACTCCCTCTGAACCTACTGCATGGGAAACTCCTACACAGCCGTCGCACCCCTCTGTGCACCCCGCTTTCCTCCCCGACCGACGTGGGAGCCATCTCTTCCCCCTCTGCTCCCACCGCACTTCGCACAGGCTGACGGTGAGATAACCCCACGCAGCGGGTGCTCTGTCTCTGTGCTAGAACGGAAGCCACCTGCAGGAAGGGGTGCCCTGCTCCTCTTAGAGTCCCACAGGCGGTATACTGTCAGTCACTCCTAAATATCGAGGAAAGAAGGAGGAAAGCGGGGAAAAAAGGACGGAGAGAAGAAACACTCAAGCAGGCTTGCTGAGAGACTGGAGACAAATGTAACTGCAGATGAGTAAAAAGCCCAAACAGGGACAAGCAACAGCAGAAGCCTGATTTCCAGACGGCATATGCTCCGCCCAGGGACAGAACAGACTTGCTGCAAATCACAGCCCTTGTTGGGAGCGTGAGTCCCCACTCCGTGGACGCCCCACGGTGGCTACCGGAGTAGTCTCCTCTTACAAGACCAACCGGGTCTCGCCCTCCCAGCTGGGCAGTGGAGGCTTTAGCGAACGTTAGTCCAGCGGCTTGGACAGACATTATCATCAAAATGTGCTAACTTACCCAGTACCAAAACCAATCTAAAAACACATTTTTTCCTGATTTATTTCTGTAGTTCAATTATCCAAAGGGCTTGAGAGAGTGGATAAAGGTCATAGTTCAAGCCCTCTAAAACGAGGAACAAACAAATGGAAGTGCTCTTTCAGGAAAAAAAGGGGGACTTTCTAGATCAATTGACTGTCTTACCTTTCCCTGTGCCTCTGCACCCAGGGGCAGTACCCACACTGCCTCATCAGGAGGGCCTTGCCGCAGGAGTAGGAGGCCCGGATTGCCTGGTCCTGACTCACCAAGGTCACTCAGTTAGTGAGTGCCACAAGTTCCTTCTCCTCTGTGTAAAAAGAAAGTATTGAACCAGACGCCTACTATTTCTTCCAGCCGTTCAAATTTAATTGTCGCTTTCTGATACACCTCGTAGCCTCTGTATGGGTGCGAGCAAAAACCCTGCTCTCTCCTTTCCACCTTTGAGGCTCTGCAGCTTGCCATCAACAACACGGAGGAAGAGCCCAATCTACTCTCACATCAGCAGGCTTCGGGGAGAGGATGCGGAGAAATGCGTGTGCTCAATCCGCCATATTGAAAAGGAGCCCAACGGCCACTTTTCATAGTGGGGGCGTACGTCTGTGGAACCACACTTGGTAGGGCATCGCTCAATCCACAGAGCTGCACCGTATATTCTCCTGGAGCTCACCCATGGCACCGAGTCCTCACTTTCACACGTCTGAGGAGGCAGTGTCACTGTAGGTAGCTGTCTATGACTAGGAAACAGTGACCCTAATAGTTACAACATTCACTACTGAGTTTGCCTCCTCTGGAAGTCTGTGTGGCAGAGCCGCAGGAGTCCAAAGTTTTATGAAGTGAAGCATGTCATGTTGTCATATTTTAGGGGCTTTGGGCAGGGACCGTTGACCAGAAGTGTCCAGCTTCAAGTTCACTGTTGAGCCCAGCAAAAAGGTTAGGGGGGAAATGCAGTTTTCAGGCAGAAGAAACCAAAGTTATTCTTGAATGGCAGCATATGTCCTCGATCTGTACACAAAGGAAGATGACTGAAGGGATGAGAACACTCCATATCCCCACTCCTGACCTCTGGGACATCCTTCCCGTGGTCGCTGCAGGGAAGCCACAGGTCTCGGACAGAGCCCTCCACTGCCACGCCCCCTGCAGAGTGAGGGCTCTACACTTGTCCAGGAGCCCTAAAGCTGTTGTGGCCCTTAGGCGACCTGTTTTCCAGCTCAGGGCATGGAAGTGTGGGTGACTCTCCTGCACTGTAATGAGTAGGGAAAAAATGGCCAGGGAAGCCTCATCCGGTCTCTGCCCCACATTGTTCCAGTATTTGTCTCACTGTGAGCAAGAGATTCCAAGTGTGGCCTCACTCAGAAAGGGACAAGAGTTCCTACATGGCAAATCTTCAAAGAGGCATCATCTCCACTTGGGAGAGAACTGGGGGAGACACAGGGTCCAGGATGACTTCTACTTTGTCCGGGGATGGGGGAAGGAGGGGTGGCCTGGCACGTGACTCTGTGCGGTGCCACTCAGGTGGGCCCTGTTGCCTTCTTAATCTGCCTGAGGGCCCCCCCAGTGCACCTTCCCCACACATATGCCCCCCCCACCATGCCTCTACACGTAGCCCCTGCACACCATCAGCACGAGCAGTGTCCGCAACAGCAGCTGCGAGCTGGCATGACCACGTGAGTGGAGACGAATGGCAGTGACTCGCCTCCAAAGCGTGGACAAAGGTCAGCCTGCGTCTCAGGAAGGAGAGCCCAGGCTAGGGAGAGGGGCTATGCCAAGGACAACACAAGAGAGAAGAGCACCCACCACCCAACATGGCGCCCACAGAAACCACACAGAAAGCACTGGAGACAGAAATGGGGGAGGAAGCAGAGAATACTACAAGTTGGAGCAGGACGACTTGAAAAGCTGCCAAGAAGATTATGTAAGAAGTTCAGGGACCCTGACTAGCAGATGATGGGAACTGAGGAGGCTATAATTCCTGGAACTTTTCGTATAGACTATGTCCTGAGAACATTCAATAACAGTAATGATAGCCATTATTAAGTGTCTACCAACTTCCAACCTATACTTAGATTGTCTTACTGAACCCCCAAAGCAGCTTTTGCTAGATACAGTGTTCTCATTTTATAAAAGAGAAAACAAAGACGAAGATAGGGAAACTGGCCAATGTGAGATGGTGAGTAAGCAGCGGAACCGAGGACCATCAGACTCGAGAGCACGTGTTCTTTCCACCGTACAAGCTGTCCTGTTACCCACCACCCAGATTTGATCTCTCAGGCCAATGCCACTGATGTTACAAGTACAAGCTTAAGGACTAGGACCAAACTCTTCCAATATCTAATTCTGTACACTCTCTATAATATCCTACTGCCTTAAGTAAGATGTTGGTTCAACAAACGGTACTGGGAAAATGGGACCTCCATATGCAAAAAATGAACCCTGTACAAAAATTAACTCAAAATGGATCGAAGACCTAAATGCAAAACCGAAAAACTATAAAATATCTAATAGAAAACACAGGAGAAAGATCTTCTGTTAGATTTGGCAGAGATTTCTTAGATATGGCACCAAAAGACCGATGCATAAAAAAATACTGAAAAGTGGACTACATTAAAATTTAAAACTTCTGCCGTTCAGAAGACTGTCAAGAGACTGAAAAGCCAAAAACACAGATAGAAAAAGTAATTTACGAAGCACATATCTGATTTATAACAACCAAAAACAATCGTGTGTACAGAATAAAGAATTCCAGGCTTTAGGAAGATGACAGAGTAGGAGGACCCTAAACTCACGGGTGCTTAGATACAACTAGATTACACCCACATCGGTGTAACCGAGAACACGACCCAAAGACTGGCAGGAAAGACTCTCCACAATTAAATGTAGAGAAAAGGCCAGGAAAAGGGTGGGAAGGGCAGAGACGTGGTTGGGAGCAAAACAGACCCACTAGACTTCACGAGAGGAAGGGACCCGTAGTCGCAGAGAGGGAGGAGGAGCAGACCCCCACACAAGGCACCCAGGCACAGGGGACCCCCCGTGCGGGAGATGAATCCCCAAAACATTAGGCTTTGAAAACCAGAGGGGCCTCACTTCTTACAATCAGTGGGGATTAACACCTGGAACTTTAAAAGCAGGGGGCGTGGCTCTGGGAGAGCTGGGAGGGCAACAGAAAACTGAATCCCTGCCTTTAAGAGATAGCACAAGGAACAGCCAGCGTAGAAGCAGCAGTTTGGAAAACGCCTGGGGGATACAGGATGGACATTTATTTACTAACCTCAGAGCTTGTGCTGGAGGGGCAGGGATCTTTGGAGACTTCTCCAAGAAAAGAGCTGGTGGGTGCCATTTCCCTCCCCTGCCCACCTGTCTAGATACACAGACACTCGCAGAAGCCAGCGCAGCACCAACACTGTCCATCCACCTAGCTTGCTAACAGCACACCCTGCCCCTGCGTGCTTCTGCGGATCTGCCCCTCCAGCCCGGCAGGGCTGAACAGGAGTCATCCCTGGATGCTGGAAGTGCCCCCCTGCCGCGGGCCAGCACTGACATTGCTGACACGGCACACCAGCATTCTCTGGAGGTCCTCCCCCTCCAATACACCCCTGTGGAGCTCATCCAAAGCAGTACCACAAGTGTGGCAGTGTGCAAGCAGCTCCAACAGGGGTCAGCGCCACTCAAAGTGAGTCCTGTCCAGGGGAGCGGGGACGATAACCACACACCAGTCCCCTTGCCATCCCAAAAGTGGGCTGGGGGCAGACATCTGGTCTGACTGTAGGTCCCGCCCATCAACCCAAGCTTCTCAGGGGAAACACAAAGAAAGCCCCCTGCAGTTTGGTGCTATTGCATTTCTGGTAAACATCTGGTCTGACTCGACTCAAGCCCGAGGCGGCCCCATACTGACCCACTCATAACACAGGGACAAAACCCTCCCACAACAGCGAAGAGAGTCATTGCAGAAAACCGGGCTGAAGGCAAACGAGGCTCAGCCACAATAGGGCACATGCATCACATAGGAGACACCCCTGAAAAGTCAGGGTCTGGTGAACGGGGGACGCTGCACTGCAAGGCACTGCGGGACCTCTTCTTCATCAGGCCACTATTTTCAAGAGCAGGAGATGTAGCTGACTAATACACAGAAACAGACACAGAGAGTTAGACAAAATGAGGGGGCAAAGGAATATGTCCCAAGTGAAGGAACAGGACAAAAATCGCATCAAGAGATTTAAACAAAACAAAGATAAGTGATGTATCTGATAGAGAATTTAAAGTAATGGTCATAAAGATACTCACTGGACTTGAGAAAAGAGTGGAGGATCTCGGTGAGGCCTTCAACAAACAGACAGAAAACATAAAAAAGAACCAATGAGAGATGAAGAACTCAATAAATAAAATAAAAAAATACACTGGGGGAATACACAGTAGATGAGAGGAAGCAGAAGAATGGATCAGTGACCTGCAGGACACAGTAATGGAAGTAATCAAGCTGAACAGGAGAGAGAAAAAATGATAAAAAATGAAAATAGACGAAGGAAACTCAGTGACACCATTAAGCATAGTAAGAGTCGCATTAGAAGGATCCCAGAATAAGAAGAGGGAGAAAAGGGGTCAGAAAATTTTTCTGAAAAAGTAATAACTGAAAACTTCCCAAATCTGGGCAAGGGAACAGAAATCCGGATCCAGGAGGCACAGAGAGCCCCCAACAAAATCAACACAAGGAGGATCATACCAAGACACTTAGAAATTAAAATGGTCAAAAGTGGTGATAAAGAGAGGATTTTAAAAATAGAAAGAGAGGAGCACCTGGGTGGCTCAGTCAGTTGAGCGTCCGACTTCGGCTCAGGTCATGATCTCATGGTTCATGAGTTCAAGCCCCACATCGGGCTCTGTGCTGACAGCTCAGAGCCTGGAGCCTGCTTCGGATTCTGTGTCTCCCTCTCTCTCTGACCCTCCCCTGTTCACCTGTTCATGCTCTGTCTCTCTCTGTCTCAAAAATAAATAAAAAACATTAAAAAAAAATAAAAAAAAAATAGAAAGAGAAAACAGTTATATACCAAGGAAACCACAGAACGCCTATCAGCTGATTTTTCAGTAAAAATTTTCCAAGCCAGAAGGGAGTAGCATGATACATTCAAAGTACAGAAAGAAAAAAACCTGAAGCCAAGAATATTCTATTCAGCAAGGCTATCATTCAGAATAGAAGGAGAGATAAGGAATTTCCTAGACAAAAAAAAAGTTAAAGGACTTCATCACCACTAAACCAGCCCTACAAGAAACGTTAAAGGGGACTCTGAGTGGAAAAACCAGAAGCAAGAGTAAGAAAAGCAGAAAGCACATGGAGCGCCTGGGTGGCTCAGTCGGTTAAGTGGCCGACTTCGGCTCAGGTCATGATCTCGTGGTCCGTGAGTTCGAGCCCCACGTCAGGCTCTGTGCTGACAGCTCAGAGCCTGGAGCCTGTTTCAGATTCTATGTCTCCCTCTCTCTGACCCTCCCCCGTTCATGCTCTGTCTCTCTCTGTCTCAAAAATAAATAAACGTTAAAAAAAAAAAAAAAAGAAAGCACAAAAGCAGTAAAATGAAGTGTATCTATAAAAATTAGTCAAGGGATTCAGAAAATAAAAGGATGTAAAGTATGATACCTAAAATGTCGGGCAAGGGAAAGAGAAGTAAAGAATGGGTTCAAACTTAAGTGACCATCAACTTAATACAGACTGCTATGGGGCTCCCTGGGTGGCCCAGTCAGTTAGCTGCCAGCTCTTGATTTCGGCTCAGGTCGTGATCTCACGGCTTGTGGGTTTGAGCCCCACATCGGGCTCTGTGCTGACAGTGTGGAGTCTGCTTGGGATTCTCTCTGTCTCCCTCTCTCTCTGCCCCTCCCCGGCTTGTGCTCTGTCTCTCTCTCTCTCTCTCTCTCTCTTAAAACAAATAAATAAACATAAAAAATAGAGACTGCTATATACATGAGATGTTATATACAAACCTAATGGTAACTACAAATCAAAAACTGATAACAGATATGCAAAAAATAAACAGAAAGAAATCTAAGAATATCACTAAAGAAAGTCAGCAAACTGAGAGAAGAAAGGAACAGAGGAGAAATACAAAACAACCATAAAACAAATAAAAGAATGGCAATAAGTAAATACCTGTCAATAATTACCTTGAATGTAAATGAACTCAATGCTCCAATCAAAGGAAACAGGGTGACAGAATGGATAAAAAAGCAAGACCCATCTATATGCTGCCTGCAAGAGACACATTTCAGACCTAAAGACAGATGCAGACTGAAAGTGAAGGAATGCATTTACCATGCAAATTGAAGTGAAAAGAAACCTAGGGTAGCAATACTTATACTGGACAAAATAGACTTTAAAACAAAGACTGTAACATGAGACAAAGAAGGACACTACATAAACATAAAGAGAATAACCGAACAAGAAGATTTAACAATTATAAATATTTATGCACCCAACATGGAGGAACCCAAATACATAAAGCAACTAATAACAAACAGGAAGGAAGTAATAGATAGTTATACAATAACAATGGGGGACTTGAACACCCCACTTGGATAGATCATCCAAACAGAAAATCAACAAGGAAATAGTGGCTTTGAATCACACACTGGACCACATGGATTTAATAGATATATTCAGAACATTCCATCCTAAAACAGCAGAAACACGTTGTTTTCAAGGGTACACAGAACATTCTCCACAATGGATCACATGTTAGGCCACAAAGCAAGCCTCAACAAATTCAAAAAGACTGAAGTCACACCATGCATCTTTTCCAACCACAATGCTATGAAATTAGAAATCAACCACAAGAAAAAATCTGTAAAGAGCACAAATACATGGGGCTTAAATAACATGCTATTAACCAACAAATCAAAGAAGAAATAAAAAATTACATGGATACAAATGAAAATGACAACATGATAGCTGAAAACCTCTGGGATGCAGCAAAAGCTGTTGAGGGAGGGAAGTTTATAGCAATACAGGCCTACCTCAAGAAGCAAGAAAAAGCTCAAACACACAACCTAACCTGGTACCTAAAGAAGCCACAAAAAGAACAAACCAAACCTCAAACCAGTAAAAGGAAGGGAATAATAAAGATTAGAACAGAAATGAATAAAATAGAAAAATAGAAACTAAAAAAGGAATAAAACAAATAAATGAAATCAGGAGCTGGTTTTTTTGAAAAGGTAAATAAAATTGATAAACCTCTAGGTAGACTCATGAGAGAGAGAGAGAGGACTCAAACAAAATCAGAAAGGAGAGAAAAAATATAAAAATGACATCACAGAAATTCAAAGCATTAGAAGAGAATTATTATGAAAACTTATATGCCAACAAATTGGACAACCTAGAAGAAATGGATAAATTCCTAGAAACATACAACCTCCCAAAACTGAATTAGGAAAAATAGAAAATTTGAACAGACTGATTACCAGCAATGAAACTTAATCAGTAAATAAAATACTCTGAACAAACAAAAGTCCAGGACCAGACAGCTTCACGTGTGAATTCTACCAAACATTTAAAGATGAATTAATACCAATTTTTCTCAAACTACTCCAAAAATTACAAGGGGAAGGAAAGCTTCGAAATTCATTCTATGAGGCCATCACTTGCCTGATACCAAAACCAGATAAGAGACACTACAAAAAAAGAGAACTAGGGGCTAGTATCTCTCATGAACATAGATGTAAAAATCCTTAACAGAACACTAGCAAACCAAATCCAACAATACATTAAAAAAATCATTCACCACAATCAAGTGGGATTCATTCCTGGGATGCAAGTGTGGTTCAATGTTTGCAAATCAATCAGTGTGATACAACACATTAACAAGAGAAAGGATAAAAACTATATGATCATGGACAACAGATGCAGCAAAAGCATTTGAGAAAGTACAACATCCATTCATGACCAAAACCCTCAATAAAGTAAGTTAAGAGGGAATGTACCTCAACATAATAAAAACCATATATGAAAAACACACAGCTAACATCATACTCAATGGTGAAAAACCGAGGAACAAGACAAGGATGTCCAATCTTGCCACTTTATGCAATAGTACTGGAAGTCCTAGTCACAGCAATCAGACAAGAAAAAGAAATAAAAGGCATCAAGCGTGATAAGGAAGAGGTAAAATTTTCACTACTTGCAGATGACATGATAGTATATATAGAAAACCCCGAAGACTCCACCAAACAACTACTAGAACTGATAAATGAATCCAGTAAGATTAGAGGATACAAAATCAATATACAGAAATCTGTTGCATTTCTATATACTAATCATGAAGTAGCAAAAAAAGAAATTAAGAAAACAATCTCATTTATAATTGCACCAAAAGTTTATGCTTAGCAATAAACTTAACCAAAGAGGTGAAAGACCTTTACTCTGAAAGTTACAAGACACTGATGAAAGGAACTGAAGGTGACACAAACAAATGAAAAGCTATACCATGCTCATGGATTGGTGGAACAAATATTGTTAAAATGTGTATACCACCCAAAGCAATCTACAGCTTTAATGCAATCCCTATCAAAATACCAACAGCACTTTTCTGATATCACTACACTCTATTGGAATGATCACAACAGAAGAAAAACTGACAAAAAAATCAAGTGATGGCAAGCATGTAGAGTAACTGAAATGCTGCCTCACTGCCTGTGGGAATTCAAAATGATACAGCTACATTGGAAAACAGTCTGGCAGTTTCTTATAAAGTTAAACATACACTGACCATGCAAGCCAACAAGCGTACTCCTGGGTATTTACACAGATGAAATGAAAGCTTATGTTCCCCCAATAACCTGTGCGTGAATATTTACAGTGGCTCTACTGATAACCACCAACAACTGGAAAAGAACCGAAATTCCTTCAGCTGATGAATGGATAACTTGTGGAGTAGCCACATAATAGAATACTATTTGGCAATAAAAAGGTACCAAGTACTGAGATTCCATAGTCATACGTGTGTGTAAAATAACATGGCTAAATAGCAAATGCATTATGCTAAGTGAAGGAAGACAGAATCAAATGGCTTTTAGGATCGATTTATGTGATGTTCTGAGAAAGGTAAAGCTACAGTGACAGGAAGCAGATCAGAGGTTAGCAGGGCTGGAAGGGGGGGCAGGGGTGGGCTAGAAAGCGGTATGAGGGAATGCAGTGGGGGTGGGGCTGTTTCACATCTTAGTGGTGGTGGCTGCAGACGATATGCATTTGTCAAAACGCACAGCACTGTATGCTAAAAAGAGTGAATTCTACAGAATGAAAATACCTGAATCTTAAAAAGATAGGAAAAGTATATTTGTTATTCATAAAATTCTAGAGACAGTGAGGAGAGGTTAGGAATACAGCCTCTGCAGCTGACAGCTTCTACTTCATCTGCAAAAATGGGAAGAGGAGTGACCTTATAGTCATAAAGTCACGGGGATGAAGTGAGAGGAGGCAGCACCCAGCACGTGGGCAGTGCCCCCAAAGCTCCAGCAGGCATCGTAATGTAGAACATTCTCTGAGAAAGGTCACTCCTACAGCACTTCTTGCACACCGTGTGCCGCGTGTGGGGTGGGGACCACGCCCAGCGCACACGAGCACACGCCGTGTGTCACAACAGCTGCTGTCCCTTCAGTCTGTTCCCTGAGTCAGAGCTTTTGTGGACCAAAAGCCAGAAGAAGAAAAGCATTTCTGCGCAAGAACTGGGAAGGTCGTGAGACAGAATTACGTCACCACAACCTGTGGAGCCACCCTCTCCTTACCCCGGGGTGGACTCTGGACAAACCGGAGCCACCTGCAAGGGCTCGGGGGCACAGCTGCCGGCTCTCCGGGGAGAAGGCAGAGCTGAGGCGCGACGTCCTGTCGTGCGGCTGGCGGCATATTCCGAGGAGACACAATAGCTCCATTGTTCGGTTCCCAGGCCAACTTCAGAGCCTGTGGTACCCAGCCCAGAAGCCTCTCCCTTATTTCAGGGCAGCATCGCAGATGGGATTACGTGGTCATGAAGTCAATAAGCTGCTTTCCTACCTGAACATTAGTGACAGCCAGCACGGTGCTCACTCCGGGGAGAGCCTTTCTCCTGTGGTTTGCAGAAGGAGACGGTGCTGTGCCCTGGCCACTTAAAATCTGTCTCTGTCTCTGTCTCTGTCTCTCTCTCTCTCACACACACACACATACACACACACACACACATACACACACACACACACACAGTTCTTCAATCTCCTGCCAAACCTTCCTAATCTTCCCGAAGATAATGGAACTCTGTTACAATGCAAACATGAGAGACACAGGAACACTTCTGCTTAGGCTGTTAAAACCTGTGATAGAAAACAAGTCGGAGGGGCGCCTGGGTGGCTCAGTCGGTTAAGCAGCCGACTTCGGCTCAGGTCACGATCTCGCGGTCCGAGAGTTCAAGCCCCGCGTCGGGCTCTGTGCTGACAGCTCAGAGCCCGGAGCCTATTTCAGATTCTGTGTCTCCCTCTCTCTGACCCTCCCCCGTTCATGCTCTGTCTCTCTCTGTCTCAAAAATAAATAAACGTTAAAAAAAAAAAAAAGAAAACAAGTCAGAGCCGGTGGAGTTCACGGTCACACCACGAGGCATTTCTGCTTACAACTAATTTAGCAAAACAGAGGAAGGCAGCAGAAAAAAATCTTGGTTTAAGTGATGACCTTTTAGTAAACGCTCATATTCGAAATAGACTCAAGTTACCATAGAGTTTGTCTTGGGCAGAGAACTCTCATTTCCTTTGACTACGGCTTTAATTCTAACATTCCCTTTATTGCTCCTTCAGTCTCCGTTTCGTCCTTGCCCCACTCCTACCTCTTGTGCCCAGTTATCACAGCTTGGTCACGCTCTCGCTGGGGTGCAGTGCCTACGGAAGGTGCTCTGGGAGGACGTCGGGCCACTTCGGGCTCCATGATGCACACGTGTTGCAGAGGGCCTCAGAAGGGACCAAAGAAGGGAAATTCCATGCTACAGGACAGGATCTTCAAATAGGGGCTGAAATGTTTACCCAGGACAGTAATTGACAGTGCTTTATATCTACAGAAGAAAAGAAGAGGAATTGGGCTTAGCACTGGAGCATCAAGGGATGAGAAGCTTACTGGGGCTTCTCCCCTCCACAGAGCCATTTATTAAACTATTTTCAGAGGGCATATGTTTTCAGCACGACTACTCACGTCTCTGTCCTCAGAAGGCCCTGTGATACGAGATCTAGATCCCTTCTCACAGACAGGCTGGTGTTAGGTAAAAGGCTCACACACACTTGGGAGCCCTCAGGAGAATGAGATCGTTGTTTATCCTCACGGTTTCCCTTGCCTCCAAAGACCTGAATTCGTACCTATGTACTTGGAAAGCAAACTGCAGACATCCAGTCAGCATGCTATAAGGTCAGACTTTGGGGTGCTCCCCTTTAGCCCAAATCCTAGTAAGAGTGGGTAAAACAGAAAAAGAGAAATCAAAAATAGCTTTACTAATTCAAAGACAAGAGAAACTCTCCTTGGACCCAAAACAGAACAGAAAGGCAAAGGAATAAACCAAGCAGGAACTAGGGCCTCGGGTCTGGGAGCAGGCAGTAGCTGTGGTTGAAAGGGACGAGAAATGCTTCATGTGAGAAGGGTGAGTAGAGGGGCGCCTGGGTGGCTCAGTCAGTTAAGAGTCTGACTCTTGATTCTGGCTCAGGTCATGGTCTCACAGTTCGTGAGTTCGAGCCCTGCATCAGGCTCTGCCCTGGCAGCGCATGGAGCATGCCTGGGATTCCTTCTCCCCCTCTCTGCTCTTCCCTTGCTTGCACTTGCTCTTTCTCCAAATAAATAAAAAATTAAAACAAAAAAGTAAAGGGGAATAGAGTCAGCTTTAAGGCTTAAAGCCAGGGGATGAGGTAAGGCTCCCTTGTAAAAAGAGGTTGAAGACACAGGGCTGATGACCTGGTCCCTTAAGCTAAATATGTTCCGGAAGCGCTGGGCCTGCACAGATCAGAAGACACAGACAGTCCTTCTGTCACCCATCACCTAAATAACCAGATCTATAGTAGCCTCGATATCACTGTGGTGATTACACACCCCCTGTCCGGGGTAGGCAAGGGCAAGGTTAGCAGACAGAGGGGCTGAGCACAGAAGGAGAGAAAGGAACAAAACCAAAATACTTTCCCCTAAAAACAAGCCTGCAGTATAAAATTCCAAGCCACTTCGTGAAATGCAACGCTAAGGAAGGTAACTGACAAAAGTCAACAACCGGAACCTGATTTCAATCCAGTGAATAGGCTACAGCACTGACTGACTGCGACTCTTTGGGTGCGACTGAGATGTTCAAATACAGAAGTAACAGAGGAGTACTCAGTGGAGGTGAATAGGAAACTATGAAGCAGAAACAGGTGGAAAGATATAAAACATAAACTGGGAGATATGGGGAAAAAAGCAAATATGAAATCCTAAGAATAAAAAAAAAATAGTCATTAAACCAACTGAATAGCAAACAACATCCCTAGGGTGTGATTTAAGGGAGCTTCAGTTTAAAAACACGGAGTAAATCCCAGAAGCCAAAAGGGGGTTATCTTGGGAGTAGGATGTGGGCAGGAGCAAGGAAGGAAAGTGTACTAGTGTTCTGAACTGGGTTCTAGTACTCTGGCTTTTCAAACTATATGCATGTATCACTTTAATACAAATTACAATAACGAACTGAAAAGACTGTAAGAAATACCATTAACGGAGGATCGTCTAAGGATGCACAATCCTTGCTTTCCTCTGTACAGCCTAAATTTTATTCTTGGGATGAAGCAAACCATCAGAGAGAGAGGACACAAGAGCGTATGAGTTTTAACCCTTCTTGTTACTTCTTTTATTACGTTACAATGTGAAATGTCTATCAGCCACAGTGGAGAATATCATAAAAATCAGCTATTTAAATAACTGTGGCAGTCTGACAGGAAGCTGATCACTGAGTCTTGTGGGACCCTTTGGAGTGGCTCTGGCCTCAGGGCCAGGAAAAATTGCTTCGGCAGAGCAACAGGCGTGTGTCTGACCTCGCAGCCACTGTAACTTCTGAAACTACTCATTCAGATTTGGCTGCTGGGAAATTTAATTTGTGATTTATTTCCAGTCACTTTACAGGATCATATGGATTGCTTTTTTGGACACTGACTTGCTTTCCTCTTATTTCCTGTCACTCTTATTTCACAAATCAATATAAGATTGACAGCTGTCAGAGCCTACATACACGTCTACCTATATTTATATACTTACATTTATATATAAACAGATGTGTGTGGATATGTGCCTGAAAGCCAGGTTGCAGGCTTCTGAGAGGTGAAAGGATGTGATCAGATAGAACGAGTTGGGGAAAGAAGAGAAAGGAAGGGAAAAAGGGCAGGTTGGGCTGTGGGGTCATCACTTTGGAGGACACTGAATGCTAAGAGTCTGACATTTACCCTGAACATTAGAGACAGTGGTAAATGCTTTGAAAATTCTGAGCAAAGCAATGACATGGAAACAGCAGTAGCTCAGAAAACTTGCTGTGCTACAGGGTCGAGGCTGGGTGAACGAGGACATTGAGGGCCAGATGACGAGTTAAGGGCTATTTTGATCATGAAGGAGTGAGGCACGGATGTTGTTAGTAAGCTGACAGACACTGTATTTTAGGAGAAGGATTGGATGTAACAGGCTTTAGGAAAGAAAAGGTGACATGGCCAGTAAATGTAGCTTTTTCTTGCAACAAAGCGCGTGACATCCAAGGAAGCAAGCTCTGTACGACCCACAAACTTATGGAAACAATCAATTCCATTTGGTCTATTCTGCTTCCACTGCCGAGCATTCTGACCTGGGCAAGCCACGGGAGAAGCCAAATCATTCCAAAACCTCTCTTAGAAGGTACGTTTTATTCCTTCCAGAAATTAGGCTGCTGCTGATTATAAATGACAGCTAACTCCGCACATGCAAATTACACCCGCTATTAAAGGCCTCCTGCCTTCCTGAAACATGATACCATGTGAGCCCAGCACCTCGCAGATGGAGACCCCGTAATAAATACTTCTCGACACAGAAACCTGTCGAGATGAATTTCTTCGGCTCCAAGAAAAGCAGAAAAATAATCTCGAACACTTCGAATCTAGGAACTGAAGTAAATTGAATTTTGACCGAAGTAGTTTTGAATTTATAATCTCTGGGGAATGCACTAAGCTGGATTTACCTGTGCATGATTTTTTCAAAGCAAATCAGCAATACAGAGATTTCAGGAAGGACGTTTACATTACAAACAGAACAAAATTCTCAGATAAATAGAAGCCTGAAATACAACTGATGAGCTAATTGAAATCAAGTTCATATTCTCACATGAATACACACCCCACTCATTTCTACGGGGAAATATTTCAGAGAAACATGGTACAACAGAGGCGGAAGGGGCTTTATGACCACCTAGTTTAGTTCTCTCGTGTTACACACGGAGAGAACTTGTTTATCTTTCTCTGACTTATTTCCGTTAGCATCGTGCCCCTGCGGTCCATCCACGTTATTGCAAATGGCAAGATTCCCTTGTTTTCAATGACTGAATAATATTTCACCACACACACACACACCACCTTTTCTTTATCCATTCATCTGTCAGTGGACATTTAAGGTCATTCCCTGTCGTGGCTATTGTAAATAATGCTGCAAATGAGGGTGCAAATAACTTTTCAAGTTAGTGTTTTCATTTCCTTTAA
This sequence comes from Neofelis nebulosa, assembly GCF_028018385.1. Taxonomy (NCBI): domain Eukaryota; kingdom Metazoa; phylum Chordata; class Mammalia; order Carnivora; family Felidae; genus Neofelis; species Neofelis nebulosa. The sequence goes on along the minus strand of NC_080796.1, from coordinate 10,768,305 downwards.
ATACCCAGCAGTGGAATTGCTGGATCATGTGGTTTTTCTATTTTTTTAAGGTTACTTATTTATTATGAGAGAAAGAGAGAGGGGTAAAGAGAGACAGAGAGAGAGAGAGAGAGAGAGAGAGAGAGAGAGAGAGAGAGACACAGAGCGCGCACACGTCTATGCCTGAGAGCAGGAGGGGCAGAGACAGAGCACCCCAAGCAGGCTCCTGCCCAGCATGGAGCCTGATGCGGGGCTTGACCTCATGACCCTCAGATCATGACCTGAGCCAAAATCAAGACTTGGACGCTTAACCAACTGAGCCACCCAGGCACCCCCTATTTTTAATTTTTTGAGGAACATCCATACTGTTGTCCACAGAGGCCGCACCAGTTTGTATTCCCACCAACACTGCCCACGGCTTCACTTTTCTACAACCTCATCCACACTTGTTATTCCGTGTCTTTTTGATTCTAGCCACTCTAACAGGTGTGAAGAGACACTGATGGCTAGGAGGTACATGAAAAGATGCTCAACATAGTGATCATTAGGAAAATGCAAATCAAAACCACAGTGAGATAGGAGTCCCTTGGCTACAGATGACAGGATAAATCAGAGAGCTTGAATGGCTTTCCCAAGGCCACCCGGGGTGTCAGATACAGAATGGAATAGAGCCCAGCAGAACCAGCAAGTATGTTTTCCATTTTACCACTTGGCCTATCTCTAGCCCATCTGTGATGGTTAATGTTGTGTGTCCATTTGACTGGGCTACAGGGTGCCCAGATATTTCATTAAACATTATTCTGGGTATGTGTGAGAGGCTGCCTTTGGATGAGATTAACATTTGAATCAGTAGACTGCCCTCCCCAGTGTGTTAGTTGTTATCGTTGTTACCCAGTTGAAGGCCTGACTAAAACAGAGACTGACCCTACCGCAAGAGGGAAGTCTTCCTGCTCAACTGCCTTTGGGCCGGGACACTGTTTTTGCCCTGCCTTTGGACTCAAATGGAAGTCTGGCTCTTCCTGGGTCAGACCGGAACTTCCCTGTTAGCTCTCCTGGGTCTCCCACTCACCAACTGCAGGTCTTGGGACTTCCAAGCCTCCACAATCACATGAACCAAATCCTTTTCATAAATACCCCCCGTCCCAGCTACTTTTCAGACACACACCCTGTTGGTGCTCTTTCTCTGGAGATTCCTAATATAGTATTAGACAAAGTTTCAGCTCAAAGAAAACAGTCTCGATGAATATGGCGGATACCGTGGCTAGGCTACCCAAAAGCCATTCCCAACCTTCCTCTCCCGTCTTCCTCTAACTTAAAGGCTGAAAACCTAAAGTGTAGTTTCCTCACCTCTTTCACAGTAAAGGTGATCATACGACACAGTTCTGAACAATAACATGCAGGTGGAAATCCCCAGGAGCCTTTTCCTTGGTTCTCTGCCTTCTTTTTCGGGTCCAGAGGCTGGACACACTGACTCAGCGTTGAGGGTGCCAGTCACCCTGGGGCCATGAGGACAACTGACACATGTAGGGATGGGTACGGAGGAAGGTAGAAGGATTCTGGGTCTGTGATGAGGCCTGTGAGCGGCTGCTCTGGTCTTAGACTGCTTCTCCAGAAGTCTGGAGACAAATGTACCATACCGACCAAAGCCAGTTTTAGTTGCAGCTCAACCTTTCCCTAATATACTATTCTAGCCGGGTTTCAACCAGAACAAAAACCAAAAGGGAACGTGACCCCAATTCTGGAAATAAATAAATAAATAAGTACTTAATCAAATTCTTTGTAGGTCTACACAACACAGATGGCATGGGAGAGGCACTAAGTCCAAGACTTCCCATCCAAGGGTGCTGGCGGGAAGGAAGCTCGCTTCCCGCTACTCCTGATTAGGGTCTGGTCTGGGGAGAAATCCCAAGGGATCCTCTAGAACTCCAGCATGCTTGGTTGTGGCAAAAGGCTAACACCGAGGTAGAATGAATCTTGGGGAGCTATGAGCAGGGGTTCCAACTTTTCCCATGTAGCTCATTTATTTCTAAAAGTTCTTTCTAATGAAAAACTAATCATGTTCATGGATTCCTGCATCATTAGAATGAGCTCAGGTCCTCTCTCCATCAATGCTGCCACCAGAGACCACACACATGGCTGCGGCAGTGGAAGGAACGCTAGATTTAGTCAAACGATCTGGGTTTGAGACTGGGTTCTGTCACGTCTTGCTTCGTCCTTTCCCACAGGCAGATCTGTGAACGTTCTGAGTTCCACTTCCTAATTTACAATTAGTGAGTTAAACGACACTGGGATTACAAAAGAATTCCAAAAAATTCAGAATACTCTACCAAAGTAAGATTTAATCAGGTCACTCGACTGTGTGCAAACTCAAAGCAGATAGGTCTGATGTGAGGGAAGTACAGGAGAAAAGCTCATTCTTTATCTTTATGGCGTTTTTTTTTTGGCCCTTCTTCCTTTCGCAGAGAGACAAAGGTGCTGGATAAGTGATCTCTGTCTGACGAAGTGCTACAGCAAAAAGCCTTACAGAACAAACCTGAGGAAATAAAACACAGGCTACAACTTGGTATGCTTATTACCAAGAAGTAGCGGTTACCAGTCGTAAGGTCACCTGACCCTCTCGTTGTGTGCTCTAACAGCACCCTGGCCTCAGTGTCCTAATGACCCGTTTAATGCCTCTCTGCCCTCTAGAGCCTGAGCTCTCTAGATCCTTACCTGGCAGTAAACCTCTCACTGCTTCGTGGGGGATAAAAGTTCAAGAGGCTAAAATACATGCAGCACGATGCATCTTTTTAGTTTCCCCCTCCGTGCTGAGAGTCCTTCTGGATTCACGCAATAAAAGCAGAGTTCTCTGAAAGACCACAGGAGTCTTTCCGGGAAGATGTTCCGAGCTGGTTCCACACACATACCTTGTCTTGGGTTTGGCATCGAATACAGTCACATTCAAAACAGTACTGGTCCCTCAGCTGCTTCCGGCGCTCCTCGCTGGTCATCAGCATGTCCAGGTAGCAGATGGTGAGCTGGGGGGGCCAGAGAGAAGAGGGTCACGTGGCTGTGGTGCTCATTTTCTTTAACAAATGGTTATTGTTACTGATTATTTAAGCAACACTTTTTTTTTTTTTTTTTTTAATGTTTACTTATTCCTGAGAGAAAGAGAGAGAAAGAGACATAGCATGACCGGGGAGGGGAAGATAGAGAGGGAGACACAGAACCCGAAGCAGGATCCAGGCTCCAAGTTCTCAGTACACAGCCCGATGTGGGGCTCGAACCCACAAACTGCGAGATCGTGACCTGAGCCAAAGTTGAACTCTCAACTGACCGAGCCATCCACGTGCCCTTCAGCAACACGTCTTTATTACACACCAAAAAGTGCAAGAGGAAAGACACTACTAACAATCTCGCTACGCAAATAATCACATGTAAAATTTTAACGCCATTACCTTCCAGCATCCGTTGTGTGGTGAGCGCATGTATATTATATATTTATTATAAAGAATTGGACTCATGACCTCTCTACACTTTTACACCTCACTTTTTATTCACCAAATAAGAGACTACCGAGAGCTGTTGTGTTTGGTAGTACTAAGGTTGGGCAGTAAAATCGATCACCACCAGCAATGGGAGAAGGTGGATCAATCCTGGCCCCCAAGGGGGTGGCGGACTGATGCACCCAGGTGCTCTTAAATCCTGACCAGTCCTGCAGCTGCCTCATGGAACGAAACGTCAACCAAATTTGGTGCCTCTGAAGTTGGAGACTCTTTTCTTACTTGTGATGAGATAGGAAAAAAAAGAAACCACTTCCAAGTAGGGAGAATTAATGTCAGCATGTGATCTTGCAGGGAGGCTCTCAAACTGACTTCCTTGGACACTTTCGAACACAGTCATTACACCATCTAGGATGAGGTTTCTCTGTAGCCCTCAGGTTCCCCTTCTAGTCACAGGTCTTCAGGCAACGTCACGATGTCCACACATGCCTCACTCGACAGCATCTATGCGCTCAAAGTCTAATTCAAAATAAACAAAACGGAACCCCTGAGTCCCCTGGCCTGTTCCACCCGGGCTGGAGCCGTCCCAGTCCCCGCTGACAGGAATGCATCTTTTGTGTCCTTCAAGCAGAAACCCAAAGTCACCCTTGACCTCTCTCTCCCTCTCAGGCCGTCACCTGACCCGCCAGGAAATTCTGTGGGCTCAATCTTAAAAACAAAACCAGGAATCCACCACTTTCTACCTTTCCCAATGTGACCACCCAGGTCTGAGTCGCCCTCCTCTCTGGCCCGTAAAACGCAAGTCTCTGCCAGTCTCCCTGCTCCCCCCACAGACCCTGATGCCCCCTGTGCTCCACCCTCCAGGGCTCCCCGTGTCCCCTGCACTCCACCCTCCAGGCGTGATTCTCAGTGATTCTCTTCAAACAGAAGACAGATAGGCTCTTCCCTGTGCGCTAAACACTCCAACGGCCCCCGCTCTTGCTTACAGGCCAAGTCCTGATGAGGGATTCCTACAGCATAGCTCAGCCCGTGCTTCTGTGCTAAAGTCAGGAAACAATCGCAAGCTAACATTTAGAAACTTCTACAGGAACCTGGTAAGAGAAACTTTACGGGACTCTAATAATAAAACATTAGACTTTTATTTCCTATGATTTTAAAATTTCATTTTTCTAGTAATTTTTGTCATTAAGTTCTACAAAAATATTAGTCTGCAATGGATAAGAACTAGTAACAACCACCACCAGTCCCACTCCCTCTCTGAACTCCTTCCCCCGCCAGCCCTCACTCCTCCTGTCCCCATGCACTCACACGTGCCAGACCGACACAGGATGTGTCCCGGGGCGCTGCCCCCAGAACCCTCTATGGGGCCTCCCTCACCGAGGTCTAACCTGGACCCTCCCTTGCTTAAAAGAACACTCTGACTCTGGCCCCACCCGGGGTCCCTCATTCCCTCACCCTATTCTAGTTTTTCCTTTTCAGTGTCATATGTCAGCTTGTGACATGTTGTGTAAAATACTTCTTTATTTGCTTTTACATGTAGAAAGTAATCATGGGGGCAGGTGCGGCAGGCAGGAGTGGAAGAAGGCAGGACCGTCCGCTGAAGGAGGTAACTAAAGCTCCCAAGAGCCAAAAGAAATCCCACGTGCTTTTTCTTAAACTCAATAGAAAGCATCTCGCATCTACCAAGCCAGATCTTACATGCTGGAAAGTACGGTAGGGCTCTTGACAGAAAACATAACTTTGGGTGGACCTCAGTCTGCCAGCCCTTGTCCCACCCACCGTGGCCATCACCAGGGTGACAGAAGCCAGGGCCAGGTCTGGCTGGCTGGCTCTCTCTCTAGATCCTCTTGACAGTGTTATCGAGGATCCGCTATGTGCTAGGCACTCCCAGAGAGAGGCAGCGTGAGACTGTGGAAATCAGCAAAGGTCTGGGATCCATCTGGGATTTGCACCCACAGCCCTTGACTCAAGCCTGACACTCTTTTTACAACACAGCCGCTTCTCATACTTCAGTGGGCCCAAGGGGAGATTCGCTTCTTGGGGGGCTGTGCCAGCATCAACCCTAAAACGCATAGGTCTGCACTCAGCAGTGTCCTGTGACCACTGGGCTCCTTTAGCCGGGACCACGGCCACTTTTTCATTCCCTGAGTCCTTTTCCTTGCTTTGTGATGTGCACCCAGGGCTGCCTAGGAGATGCAAATGGCTATGGTATCAGGCGAGTTCTTCCTGTTTACAGACAACACTGTGTTCCAAATTCCAAGTAACCCATTTCCGACCACAGTTTTGAAACCGCCCGTTAGTAAGTCTGGGGCAGTACACGTATCCATCTGGTCTTAACAGGCTCTGAGGGTCCCGGGTTCCTTAAATGAGGTGATGGTAAAACAAACTGAACTCCGTGCTCCCTCTTGGGTTAACCCTGGGGCTCGAAGTCTCCATCTGCCCCGATGGCTCTCAGTCATCGGCACCCCCCCAGCAGATCAGATCAACTCGCAGTAGTTACTGGGAGAGTACCACGTGCCCAGTGGGAAGCCAGTGAATCCAGGGCCGGAGAAATAACCTTGACTAACCCAAGACTAAACTGCAAGGGCCAAAACTCTGAGTGATCGCGCCAGGAGGCAAACAGGCAACAGGAGACTACTTACTTCATTTAACCCCAACGAACAGACTTGGACAGCCTCCCGCACTACGCCGTAACTGCCTGCGACCGCTACCGCTATCGGGACACTGGCTTTCCAACGGGCCTCCCTGCTGCCCGCCGTCCACCTCTCGTCTTCCAGACCGCTCTGAAAGAGCTTCCTCAAACTCACATCTGATCACGTCTCTACACGAAGACTGGCGACGGCCTCTCGCTGCCGGCAGGGATAAGGCACACAAGGGCTTCTCCACTGCTCTTCGGTCTGCCTTTCTGCCTCAGTATCTCTCCGGACACCCTCCCGTCTTCAGGCACGCACACCACTAGGCCTCTGGAACAAGGCACACGGTGCCAGCGGGCGCTGCGCCTCCCTGCCCTGGCTAGCCAGTGCCTTCCCCACACTACCCACTTTTTCAGAGCATTCTCATCCCGCAAGCTTGGCTCCAAAACACTTCTCCAGGGAAGACTGCCCCATTCCCCGCCTCTGTGCCTCCTCTGTGCCCTCTATGTCACCAAATACACTGTGTGAAAACTGAAGGTCTCAATGGCAAAACATTGTTATTCCTATTTTGGGGGAGAAAACACAGATTACTAACTGGTAATGACAGTTAAATCATTTTATCAGCCAAAGATAAAAACCTTTATTGAAGACTGACTGATTCACTGCTCTCAATGAAGAATCTGCTCACTAAATGTTGGGCTCATTTAGCAGGAACGTATTTATGAAACTCTACCATTGATCAGTGGATGCCTTAATGGCACAGAACAAAATCGCATTAAAATATTAATGCCACTGACCATTGCTCTGCCATTTGAGAGCAGTTTTTATGGGAAAGGCAGTAAATCATCCCAACATTAGAGTAATAACATGAAAGATATTTGCTGGATATCGGACATGCTGCTTACTTGAAAATTTCAAGGCAAAATGAACCCTTTTTCCATGAAGCCCATCTTTTCATTATGTACAACAGAGCGGGTAAAAAGATCAAATTAAAATTAGACTTCGCTTCCATTTCTGGAATTACACTGTCACAATTATAAATTTTTCTGCTAATACGGGCTCTGAACTGAAAGATGGCAAATCTCACTTCTTTTTTAAAATCAAACCTGAGTGTTATTCTTTCTCTTCTCATTGTCACACCCTTGTACTCAGCCATTATCAAATCCTGCCAATTTTAGCTTCCAGCATTATTCTCTTCAGATCCCCCAACACGAGCCACCAGGTGAATGCCTCCCGACCTCAGGACACCACTGTCACCTTGCGCCTGGATTACTGCATCCACCTGACCCTCATGCTCCCACACTTGCTTACACGTGCAAGGTCTGATCACACAACTCCTCTGCTTCTACGGTGCCCCACTTTCCGTCCCCATCCCTTTGACAAGTATCTAATGAGGACCTCCTATAGGCCAGACGCCATAACGGGCCCCACGGGTCCCTATGATAATGTCTGGTCCCTGCATATTCCCTCATCTGCCAGTCACATTTGAAGTCTTCAGTCTATTGAGAAGAATGCTTCCTGTTCCTTGAAGTCACCATTCCATCTCTTGCCTCTGTGCATTTGTCTAGGACGCCTTCCCTGTCTCAGCCAACCTGAGCTCTATGGGTCCTTCGAGAGTCTAGGAGTTACTTCTCTGGAAGTTTTTTGGTTTTTTTTTTTTCTGTTGTTGTTGTTGTTTTTTTTTTTACCTTAACTGGAAAAAGCAGGAATATTTTAATAGCCTTCACAGATAATTATCACGGATATTCTTCTATGGTATTACACCAACATTTTACAAGAGGTAGTTTCTTAAAGATTAGTAGAAATGTGGAATCTAAAATCACATAGGTAAATGTCTTGAACTCAGTTATGTTCAAATCCACTGGTCGAACTTGGCATGGATCTTTTATTCAAGCGTGATCTGGTAACATCACGCATCGGTCCACTGAACCATGGCCACCTTCCAGATATCGACACATTTCATCATCCAATATGAAAAAATCCAGTCACCGCCATCGCCACCAGTATCGCAGGGAAAGTCTTTCGAGATCTGAGGGGCTGTCATGCTACCGGTGGTGGATACAGGTCTTCCAAAATACTGACTTGTAGTTGAAAACTTCAGTTTTTTTCATTAGCAACAAGTACTGGCAGTTGTCATCCTTCAAGTGACAGGCTCACTTCAACCTCTTCTTCTCTCCCTCTTTTGTATTTACTTATTTTTTTATTTAAATTCATGTTAGTTAACAGACAGGGTGGTCTTGGCTTCAGGAATAGAACCCAGTGATTCATCGTTTACATACGACACCCAGTGCGCATCCCAACAAGTGCCCTCCTCAAGGCCCATCACCCATTTAACCTACCCCATCTCCCCTCCGGCCACCCTCAGTTTGTTCTACGGAAGCCTTTTTCAACCGCCCCCCGCTACTGCCCCTTACCACCGCCTGGGTGCCCCCAGTCTGAATGTCTACAAAGCCCTATGTGTATTTATACCATTGTCCTCTTTATATTGTTATTGTTCACTCTTTTCTGTTCTGTGTCCATTTCCTCCATTATACCTCGAGCTCCCGAAAGCACGGGTGGGTCTTACTCGTCTTTGTGTTCCCAGTGCCCCCCGCAGTACATGACACCCAGTTAAGTATGCAGTGAATCTGTCAAGTGACTTAGCACCTAAGCAAAGATGACTGAGAGGAGAAACACACTGCCTGAAACCCACAACGCTTTAGATCAAAACTAGTATTACAGACACTGATATACTCAGCTCATGCAAATCACATTTGTCCTGAAAATGCTGGCAGCCAGAGGCATTATTCGTAACAGCTACAGCCTCTTCTAACGAGGAATTCCCACAAGGGTGCCCCAGACTGTCCAGCTTGCTTCCCTGATCCATATTTTGGAAGACTGCCAGCTGATATATACATTTCATAGTGTATGTAATAAAACCCTGAAGCAGCCATCAGCAATCCAGCACGTGAACCATGCCTTAAACCCTACTTAAACATCACTGCTGGATGAGGAGACAAAAAACCCAAAAGCAAAACCAAAGCAAACCAAACCAAACCAAACAGACCTAACAACTCAACATCACAATGAAAATCCTTAAGTAGCAAAGTGTTGTAAATGGTGCTGGTTTGAAGGGAAATGGTCCAAAAGTGGTCGGAAGGGTGGCTTTATGTGAGGAGATGTCACGGGTAAGAAATTTCCATGGTGACCTTTGTTATTGTGGAGACTGTGCAAATTCCCAACTCTCCTCATTTGGGTCTAAGATGCTCTTATCTCAAACTGGCAGTGCCTGGCTTTCATGTTACTTTCCTCGTGGGGCCCATGGGATATACCTGAAAATTAGCAATAGTTTCAAAATGGCTCTAAGATTCTATCCCACTTCTGGTTGTCTTCAACAAGCTTTATTCATTCACTCAACAAACACGGATTAAGAATCTTCCCTATTATAGACACTATATAGTCTTCCTCGTGGAGCCTACATTCTGGTACTTATATCCCACTGAGCACATAATAAAACTGGGGTGCCCTCATGGGCAATAAAGCCAAAATGCAAAGTTGATGCTATGAAATTACCAAAATTCTTTTTTTTTTTTTTTTAACATTTATTCATTTTTGAGAGAGAGAGACAGAGGTGAGCAGAGGAGGGGCAGAGAGAGAGAGAGACACAGAATCCGAAGTAGGTTTCAGGCTCTGAGCTGCCAGCACAGAGCCCAATGTGGGGCTCGAACCCACAAATCATGAGATCATGACCTGAGCCAAAGGCTCCCAAAATTACCAAAATTCTTAAATTTACCTCCTCACCCAACTTACCAAAAGCAACTATTTGCACAATAAAAAGGAATTACCTCTCTTAATCCACCTCAAAATAGCTCTTCTCCTGGTTCTCCCTCTGGCCCACCTCTGCCAGTTTTAAATGTGCATGATGTATGTTAGTTCTTCGAGGCAGGTGGCTACAGGCATTGGCTGAGCAGGGACTCAGGACACCAGCCTTCAGTGACCCAAAAGTGAATGATGAACAGCGGATCCATCTAGAATGTCAACAGTGCCCCTGGTGAGAAGCACTCCTGGTCTTTACAGTAAGGGCAATTTAATAGGAAGTCAAATCAACAACGAGTAACGAAATGCCTCCTGGATGCAAGGCCAAGTGCTGGGTGATAAAGGAGATAGAGAAGTATGGCAAACAGAGAAGTCACCAAAAGAGCCAGAATAACTGCACAGAAATATAAATAACCACCGTGAAGGAGATCTCAGAGTGAAAGACCTTCCTTTAATTTGGGACATCGGGAAAAGCTTTATTGACAAGATGATGTTTGAAAGGTCCTGGAAGGGTATGTAAAATGGGGGCGGGGGACAACTGTGCAGAGAAATGTCACCCACCAAGGCATGCACAATGAGGTGGGGAAATTTTTATTTTCTGAAAAAAAGAAATCCAGCTCATTGACAGACAGAGAAAACAGACTGGTAGTTGCCAGAGGTGGGGTGAAGCGGGTCAAAAGGTGGAAAGTTCCGGTTATAAAGGAAGTCCTAAGGCTGTGATGCCCAGCACGGCAACTATAGTTAACGATCCTGCGAAGCACATTTGAAAGTCACTATGAGAGTAAATCTTAAAAGTTCTCATCACAAGACAAAAACGTTCTGTGACTATGTGTGGTGACGGACGTTAACCGGACGTACAATGGTGATCATTTCGCACCAGATGCAAACGGCGCATTGTCGCGTCGTCCACCTGAAGCTTACATCACGTGGTACATGAATTATGCCGCAGTTACACCACATCATCTTCCGAACAGGATGGTAGAAAAGGACTTGTAGGGAGAATCCTGCCTCTCTGGTAGGAGAAGCCGCTCTGGTAAGTGCCCGGCGGAAAAATACCAGAGTCTGCAGGGCCCGATGCTGAGCACAACTGTTCTGGGTGAAGCCGGAGGAGGGATCTGCTCATTGCTCCAGAGATGTACGTGAAAAAAAGTGAAATAAGCACCAAAACACAAGACGCTTTTTCAACTAAATGAAAACCAACCCAGGAAAATAATTGGCAGCCACGCCTAGAAAACAAGACAGGAGAAAATCTCTTTGTCGTTCCTGAGAATTGCAACGGTTTCTAACAGTTTTTCTGTTTGCTTCTCATGTGGCCGATTTATTTTAATTCAGTAAAATCATCATGATATCGGCAGCAGCGTCGTCAGCAGCAGCCGGCCTTCAGCTCCGTTACTAACGCTGTCAAAAATGCACAGATCCCTTTCTCAGCTGCCCTGAAGTCACATGTGTCCCCAGGAAAAACCACGAGATTCTCCACATCACTGACAGATACCCCAGTGTACTGAGCACACCGTTCCTAAAAGCTGGAAATTCGGCAAGTGGCTGCGTAACAGCTCATTTGGTTGAAAATCCCTTTGGAGGGAGTCTTATCAAAGCCAATTCCCTGTCTACGTAAAATCTGGTGCCTCTGAGTTCAGGTTTTATTGGCTGGTTTTATTTATTTATTACCTGCATAAATGCAATAAAAGAGTATGATACTCTGCTTTCCTTGCAATAAACATCCACTTTAGCAAATTGGAAGGTAGAAGGAAAGTGGGTTCTCACAAGCGTAGACACCGATAACCCCACATTCAGGGTGGTGCTTGTGCCAACCTTGTGTGGGCCCCCATTCACCCTCAGCTGCCTCCTGAGACCTCGGGCTTCTGCAAACGAGGCCGGTGCGGCAGGCTACAAACCCAAAGGGTCAAGGCTAAGTCACTGCTGAAGGTTCTATGCCCTGGCCTCTCTTCCCCGTCACATCTTTGCTTGAACAATCACGCAGAGAGGCTTTGTAAAGGCCCAATGACAACTTGAAAGAGTGCAATTTGCTTACTTTCTTAGCATGAAGGGGAAAATGAGTCACCTTCAAAATGTGAGGAGTGGCCTTGGGAGTAAGTAAGCCCTTGGGATCCATTCACAAGCCGGCTGCCCTCCTGCCCGTGGAGGGATGACGACTGGCAGAGAGTGAGGGGGCAGGGAGCATCACACACGGGACACGTTTGCTCGTCACACACTCTCTCTCTCTCTGGCACACGAACAACAGGAGCTACTGATACCCAGAGACAGTCCATCTGTCATCCTAGACAAGTACTGATGGGCACACGGGTCGCTGGGTGGACCGTTATGGCTCCTCTCCCCAGCAGGGGGATGATGAGGAGCTGCCCCTCAGGCACAACCGGTTTCCAGAAGGGCCATGTGGAGAGCGAGAGGGTCTCTGATGCGAGGGGCAGGCCAAGGGCCGGGAAATCTTACCTCCTCTCCCGCCTCGATGTCGCGGACCGCTCGCAGCAAGAGGTGGGGCCCGTTGAACACGATGGAGCAGTTGGGGTCACAGCTGTGATTGAGCAAAGACATACTGCAGGAAGGAAAAACGGGGTACCGTCACTCAGCAGATACAGTCCAACATGTAAATTTCATGACTATAATGATAATGAGCAGAAGGCACTTCAGCCCCAGGTGTGGGGACAGGGGAGGCTGACAGTGCACCAGGGGCTGAGTGCTCTGGGGGAAGGCCCAGAGCTGTCACCAGCCCATGTCACAGTGAAATGCTCCCCAACACAACACGGAGGCTACTTAGGGAAGCATGCTCTGAGTCCTTTCTGCGGGTGAATGCGGGGGACGGCTGTCTCATTAGACAGCAGCCAGGGACCCCACCACACGGCATCTGGTCCACGTGGCCCCTTTGCAGGACGCGCACAGCCACGCTGGGGCATGAGGAGAGTCCTCCCTCTTACACAGAACGCTGGCGGCGTCCTGCTGTCTAGATCCCGGCGTGTGCGGGGCCACGACACAGGCGTCTTAGTGCTGGTGACCATCCGGGAAGGGGACTGGGTTTAAGCCACACCATATCCGATAGTACTCAGAGCGGGTGCGAGTGAGCATTTACTGAGCAGGGAGCACCCTCCTGGCCCTTGCACGTGCTTTCCAAATGTAGTCACCACGCTTATCTCATGAGGGTCATTTACAGATGAGACAGACACGGGAAGCACACGGCACACGCCAGCATGTGGGGGCCGAGCCGGAACCAGGCGGTGCCAACCCAGCCAACCCAACCGGCACGCCTGTGCCAGTGCTTTCGGACGACCCTCACCAACAGACCTGTGATTTTTCAGGCTTGTGACAAATACGAAAAGAAGCCGACTTCTCAGGCTCACGATTAGTTATAAGAAGGGCCACATTTGTATCCGGACCTTCCCAGCATGCAAACAAATGGAAGCGAGGCGGGACTGCGCTCGAGGAACGAGAACTGTGCGCTTCCGCCCAGGGGGCTGCGGTGTCAGACACGGGCAGGGACCAAATCCCGGGCTGTCGTTTGTCAGCAGCTGCAATCCCCAACTTCTCAGGTTCCTGAGGGCAAGAATTTAGGTCTGAGCTCTGCTTAAAGCTCTTTGTTGACACCACAGCATATAAAACGGGGTTATACAATTCTTCCCTGTAAAGTTCACATTCTCCATTTTCTTATCGTTTAGCATCAGGTTTCAAGCGTTGCTTTTGAACCCGCTGCAGCGATAGCCTTTCTAACACCTTCCGCAGGGCTGGGGAGCTGGCAGGAATTACGGTCGCTCCTCCCAGTAAAGGGGTAAGGGAGATACCGTTCGCCTTACCTCGGATATAGGCCAACGCCAACTTCCTGCATCTCCGCATTACAGACGGTGAAGGAGTTGCAGATCACCTGCAAAAACAAGGGGAAACACCACCAGGATTACCAGAGTCACCTAAGGAAAGTGGCAGGCGAGAGAACAGAAATTTCCAAAAGAAAATGCAGGAGTTTAATGCTTTTAGTAGCTGCTTTGGAAAGATCCAAGCCAAACGTGGATGCTCTTTCACTTGCAAAAGAATGTACCTGGAACACACTTTCCACAGGAATGTCAGGTGGGTAAGTGCAGAAATGTCAACAACCTGCACAAAAATTCAGGCTTAAACCAGCACAGGGCCTATTAATTTCAGTCTAATCCTCTCCCCCGAAGTTACACAGTTACATGAAAGGTTCAAATTTCAGAATACACATAATCAATTTACTGAGAACCAGACTCCTACCACATTGGATTTTTTCCCTCAAACTGCCTGCAGTTTCCAGATACTGTGTATCTGATGAGTAACAGCAGCCTGTCTTTCTCCTACAAAGAGGGAAGTACACCCCGAGAGAGCCTGTGATCTGAGCGGGCGGGCCACAATGCGCTCAGAAAGTCCTTCCGTCAAGCCACAGCATTTTCTAGGCGTGCGGGATGCCTCAGAGTAGATAGCATGGTCTTATACCCAACGGGGGTGGTGGGGCAAAAGGAATAAAAGATGGAATCACTGTGCTCAAGGGACCTCAAAGCCTATGGACAGCCACCCAGAATCATGAGAAGAGCCTTGACTTAGAATCAGAAAATCTAGATCCTGGCCACACATCGCTGTCTCAGGCAGGTGCTGGGGATGAGGAGTGAAGAAATTAAACAAAGATCCTGCCTTCATGAAGCTTAAATCCTAGTGGGGGAGACAGATAAAAACTCAGATAGAAAAATGTCACAGGTGAATAAAAGCTAAGGAAGAAACAAGGCCAAGGGACAGAGGAAAAAGTGCTCAGGAAAGCTCTTTAGCATAAGGTGACATTTAAACAGAGACCTAAGAAGCTGTGGAAATGAAATGTGCATATTGGAGTGGTGAAGGTTCGTGTCAGGAGAAAGAGCAAGTGCAAAGGCCCTGAGGTGTGAATATCCTTAGGTATAGAGTAACAGCAAGAAAGCTGGCATGGGCAAAGCAGAGTGAGGGAGAAGAAGAGGGGGTAAGATATGAGATCAGAGAGGCAGCTAGATCTTGTATGGATTTAGAGCCACATCTAAATTTTATTCTAAACGAGTCAGAAAGCCACTGGGTTGCTTCTGAGCCAAGGCATGAATGGATCTGATTTCTGTTTAGAAAGGATCACTCTCCTGTGATGTAGAGAATGGGGCTATAGGAAGACAAGGCCGGAAGGAGAGGAAATGAGCAGCCCCGTGAGACTGGAGGCCGGGGGTGCCGGTGGCAGAAGCGGGGGGCTGTGAGTGGTGCTGCTAACAGGATTTGCTCACGGACAGCCTACATGGGAGCAGCAAGAGCCACGGATCGGGTTCGAGCGTGGGCCGGAATGAGATTACAGTTGCCATTCGTTAACACGAGGAAGGCTGTAGAAGAAACAGGTGTGACTGCGGGAGGCCGGGGGCGAGGCCGGGGGCGAGTCCAGTGGCTCTGTTTAGCCGCGCTCAGTCTGAAACGGCCCGTCACACGTCCCAGCCGAGGCTGCGTATGCACGAGCACCCAGAGTTCAGGGCACCCGCGGGGCCGGAGACGGACATTTAGGACAAAACAGAGCAAAGCCCATCAAGGAGAGTGTAGACTCGAGAGGAAGCGGGGACTACAAAGAGACGCTGACTTCCTGTTATAGTTTCTGTAAAGGGCAAAACAAGTGACGACGAATTTCTCTAGATCAGGTTTATATGAAAGATGTCATGTACGAAAGAGCGTTCGGTCCTTTGAGACCCTTCCAACTGCTCTAAAGAGCTCTTCCGTGAAATGTAGAGCAACCTATGGCTTGGCGTTTCCTCTAAAAATCTGATCAAACTGCAGTTTCCAATCAGGAAATAAACTGGTTGGTGCACACGCACATATTTGGAACACATACTGGTTAAGTTGCTTTAAGGGCATGTGTTTCACATTAAATTGCAAGAGAGTACCGTCTGTACATATTTATGCATAAAATGGAGGGTGGAAAGATGGGACAAAAGATCCTGTGTTTTCTTTTTGAAACTTTAAACATTAAATGGGTGTGAATTTGGGGGTGGGGAACAGGAACTTTAACACTTATGTTTAAAGCATAATCAGGACTTTACCAAAAGTAATCCACCAATGAAAAACCAGATCAGACAGATCTAATTTGTTAACTTTTGGATCAAACCAAAATGTAAACATCTTTCCTGCACCATACAGCACACGAGAGGCTCTTCCAAAATCAGTTTACTCTGACGGAATTTTTAAAAAGAAAGAGCTAACAAGGGGAAATGTCAGCTTGCTGTGTCTTCCTCCAGGAAACTTCCCGATCCCTCGGACTTAGCCACTTACTCATCTCTTCGTGGCATTTCTCACACGGGGTCATCATGCACCCATTTACTCAGCACCACACACACCTATGGGTGTAAAATGCACACAGGGCAGTGTTGGTGGTTCCTTACGTGCAAGACACTTCTAAAGGGTTTTCTGATGGATGGATGGTTGTGTGGGTGTGGTCCTCAGTGTCCCCAGAGGGTCACTGTCTAGAACAAGGGTTGGAGAAGATGCCAGAAATCACAGGCACCCGGTAGGTGAGGAAGAGAGATGGATGTCTGTGCTCTGACAAGGAGTAAGAAGTTAACCTTCCATTTCTCTTGTCTTTAGCCATCCAATCTCTTGACATCCCTTTGTGCATTCTCTCTCTCCACTCTAGCTCACCTTCTGTTTTATCCTCTTTTCCATTAGTCCACTGGATGACAGGCTTACACATCAGAAGAGCACAAGGGGCTGTTTGGTCCTCTGCTTAAAATGCCAAGGGCCTGAGGGGCACCCGGGTGGCTCAGTAGGTTAAGCGTCTGACTTCGACTCAGGTCATGATCTCACGGCTCATTAGTTCGAGCTCTGCACTGGGCTCTGGGCTGACAGCTCAGAGCCTGGAGGCTGCTTCGGATTCTGTGTCTCCTGCTCTCTCTGCCCCTCCCCCGCTCATACTCACTCTTTCTCTCTCTCTCAAAAATAAACATTAAAAAAAAAAATGCTAGGGGCCTGGTACACAGGGCACAAAATAACTGTGCAAAATGAATGAATGAATGATAGTCCCCACATCTCTTGCATTATCTTTTCCTTTGTTTACTTTCCTCCCTTCTTTTCCTTTTCCTGTCTTCACTGGTACCAGTCGGCTACCCTCCTCTCTCATTTCGCCTCACTCCACAATAGAGGTAGGAGATTTTAAATTTCTACTGAACAAATTCCAGACAAGTTCCTCATTCATATTATTCTGAGAGGCGCTGAGTGCTAGTGTTCCTGAACTAAAACAGTTTAACTTTTTGCCCACTCTCACTTTTTTAAAATATATATTTTTAAATATTTATTTATTTTGAGAGAGGGAGGGAGAGAGAGAGAGAGAGAGAGAGAGAGAGAAGCAAAAAGAGGGAGAGAGAGAGAATCCCAAGCAGGATCCTTGCTGTCAGTAAGGAGCCCAACACACAGCTCGAGCCCATGAACTCTGAGATCATGACCTGAGCCAAAATCAAGAGTCAGATGCTCAACAGACTGAGCTACCTGCCTAAGCATGCCTGCCTACTCCCACTTTTATTAAAAATATTGATTTCACTCACTAGTATATCCTTATGTGCTCAAGTGAAAATCTGAGAATGAAGGAATTCATTCTTCAAATAAAAGAATGGAAATAAAGTCCAGAAATAAAAGTTTAACCACTTTTCAAAGCATTTCTTTGTATAAACTGTTTTCTTGGGGAATTACACAGGTTAAATAACCAATGAATGAATACTTCACACAAAGATGCCTTTCAAAAAGCATATTATAGGGTGCCTGGATGGCTCAGTTGTTTAAGTGTCCAACTCTTGGTTTCAATTCAGGTCATGATTTCACGGTTCACAGGTTGGAGTCCCATGTCAGCTCTGTACTGGCAGCACGGAGCACACTTGGGATTCTCCCTGTCTCCCTCTCTCTCTGCCCCTCCCTCCCCGCTCTAAATAAATAAACTTAAAAAAAAAAAGCATATTACTGGGATTATTTCAATAAAAAAGCAATTAAGTTAAAAAAATTCTTTCTAAAACCTGTTGGATTATTACTTTAAAATATTTACTATGACATAAAATTATAACACACGTTTAAGTTATCTTATAATTATCAAATATAGCTATGTATACTCTTCACAATATTTCTTTTGAAATATTCAGAAGCCTTCATAACATAACACTGTAGCCTTTCTATATAGTAAAATTCTAGTGAGCTAGCACAAATGATCGCTGAACCTCTGTATTTTGTAAAAACAACTAAAGTAAAACTTTAAATGTTCTATGAACCATGATAAAAACTCTCAACAAAGTAGGTTTAGAGGAATGTACTTCAACATAATAAAGACCATATAGGAGATACACACAGCTAACATCTTACTCAATGGTGAAAAACTGATAGCTTTTCCCCTAAGATAGGGAGCGAGACAAGGATGTCTACTCTCACCACTTTCATTTGTCATAGTACAGAAGTCCTGGCCACAGCAACAGAGAAGAAAAAGAGATTAAAGGCATAAAAATTGGTAAAAAAGTAAACCTTCACTATTTCTAGATGACATAATACTATTTACAGAAAACTCTCAAGATTTCACCTAAAACCTACTAGAACTTATAAATGAATTCAGAAAGGTTGCATGATACAAAATCAACATATAGAAATCCATTAACCTTCTCTTCATTATTAGTGTATAGAAAGAGAAATTAAGAAAACAATCCCATTTACAATCACACTAAAAAGAATAAAATACCTAGGAATAAACTTAAAAAGATAAAAGACACATACTCTGAAAACTATAAAACACGGATGAAGGAAATTGAAGACAACACAAACAGAAAGTTATATGTTCATCGATCTGAAGAACAAATACTGTTAAAATGTCCACACTACCCAAAGCAATCTACAGATTTAATGCAATACCTATCAAAATTCCAACAGCATTTTTCAGAGAATTAGAACCAACAATCCTGTAATTTGTACGGAAAGACAAAAAACCCAAATAACCAAAGCAATCATGGAAAAGAACAAAACTGGAGGTATCACAATCCACAGTCCCAGATTTAAAGATATTCTACAAAGCCGCAGTTATCAAAACAGTATGGTAGTGCCACAAAAATCGACACATAGAGCAATAGAAAAGAACAGAGAACCCAGAGACGAATCCACAATTATATGGTCAAGTGATCTTCAGCAAAGCAGGAAAGAATATCCAATGGGAAAAAGACAGTCCCTTCAAAAAATGGTGGTGGGAAAATTGAACAGCTACATGCAAAAGAATGAAACTGGACCACCTAGTTACACCGTACAAAAATAGAAGTTCAAAATGGATTAAGGACCTAAATGTGAAACCTGACACCATAAAAATCCTAGAAGAGAGTGTGGGCAGTAATTTATCTGGCATCGGCTGTAGCAACATTTTTCTAGATATGTCTCCTAAGGCAAGGGAAACAAAAGCAAAAATAAACTATTGGGACTACATCAAAATAAAAAGCCTCTGCACAGTAAAGGAAACAATCAACAAGACTAAAAAGCAAGCTACTGAGTGGGAGAAGTATTTGCAAATGACATAGCAGATAAAGGGTTAGTATCCAATATATACAAAGAATTGATACAACTCAACACCCAAAAAACAAATAATCCAGTTAAAAAATGGGCAGAAGACATGAATAGGCATTTCTCCAAAGAAGACATCCAGGTGGCAAACAGATACACGAAAAGACGCTCAACATCACTCACCGGCAGGAAAATACAAATCAAAACTACAATGAGCTATCACCTCACACCTGTCAGAATGGCTGAAATTAAAACACAAGAAACAAGCGTTGGTGAGGATGTGGAGAAAAAGGAAAGGAAACCTCGTGTGCTGTTTGTGGGAATGTGAACTGGTGCAGCCAATGTGGAAAAGTAAAAGTATGCTCAAAACAAATATGGAGTTTCCTCAAAAAAATTAAAAATAGAACGACCACATGATCCAGTATTTCCACTGCTGGGTATATACCCACAGAATATGAAAACACTAACTCAAAAACCTATGTGCACCCCTATGTTTATTGCAGCATTATCTATGGTAGCCAAATTATGGAAGCAGTCCAAGCGTTCGCTGGTTGGTGAATGGATAAAGAAGCAGTGGTATGTATATAATGGGATATTACTCAGCCATCAGAAAGAACGAAATCCTGCCATTTGCAATAACATGGATGGATCATGGAGAAATAATGCTAAGTCAAATGAATCAGTCAGAGAAAGACAAATACCATATGATTTCACTCATATCTGGAACTTAAGAAACAAGGCAAATGAGCAAAGGAGGGAAAAAAAGAGACAAACCAAGAAGGGGAGGTGGGCAGGGGGCTAAGAGAAGTAGGTGAAGGGTATGCACTTCTCAGGATGAACACTGGGTAACGTACAGAAGTGCTGAATCACCATGTTGTACATCTGCAGCTAATATGATACTGTGTGTTAACTACGCTGGAATACATATATGTATATATATTCATTCTACAAACCAAATTCTTATGTCATGTGGTTCAGGTTCTAGGTCCAGAACCTGACGTTTGTGTTCTGGGATTAAAAGTTCCCCTGCAGCAATCATACCAACACGCAGGTGAACACTTCAGAGAATTATCTTACACACATGTTTAAAGTTCACATTTTTCTTTAAATTTTCTGAATTAGAAGCTTTTTACTGTAGCAGAAGATAAATGAAGGCATTTGAGACAGTAGGGAAAATCGCCGACATACCATTACCTCTTAACGGCGAAGCTGAACAGCCGTAAGAAAACGAACAGCCCGTTGCAAACAGAGTAATTCGACCCCATAGCAGAAGGAGACATCCACTTCCCAGCACCCCCTCGCCCTAATTACTCATTTCTACAAAGAACTTGGTCTGTGTGCAAGTAGCTATAGCTGGCTTCTAGCCTACTCTAAAGAATGCTTTCAATTTCAAAAAATATTAACTTTAAAACATTTATAACAAAAGGGAACTCAGTTTCTAAACACAAACATAAGGCAGTTTCCTCAAAGACCATCTGCAACTCCTTTATAATTTCTCTATTTAAGGCATAAGTACAGTGTTCAGGACACAGAAGTCTGACACACAGAGTTCATTAATTAGAGAGGCTAAGGTAAATTTTCAAAAGAGAGCTTACTGTATTTATTTTATTGGGGCCTGTGCACAGAAGGAAAGGAAGGCGGGAGAGCTGGCAGAGATGAAAACCAAAAGCAGAGGTTTTTGTATAAAATAACCACCCCCACCCCCCACCCCCACCCCCAGCACTATTAATTCTCTGCCTTTAGAAGCATGCTCAGTGTTTCAGTCAGGGTACCTTTTTCTCCTCCACGGCAACTGACATTTTACTAAACACGGAATTATTTTTTTAAGTCTTCTTATAAACCGCAAGAGACTTAAAATTGTACCCCCCCCCCGCCCCGATCCCTCCTATCTGCGTGGCAGACACTGAACCATCTTCCATGATTCAACCCAGGCCTTCCCTGATATCCTGCTCCTGCCTTTGGTCACTGGCTTACACTCTTTCCCTGGGCCTGAAAACGGGCGGTCTGCAGTCCACACACCAGCTCGGGAAGGAGGTGCGCTCAGGCATGAAGAGGCAGCACTTCTCAGAGGACAAAAAAATCACAAATTCCCAAATTCACAAAAGCGTTCCAGGTTTACAACAGTAAGGATCGTTATGGCATCTTCTCGATTTCAGACTTTAAAAATCAATCCCTAGGGGCATCCGGGTGGCTCAGTGGGTTGAGCATCCGGCTCTCGATCTTGGCTCAGGTCATGATTTCATGGTTCATAGGATCGAGTCCCGCATCAGGCTCTAAGCTGACATCATGGGGCCTGCTTGGGATTCTCTTTCTGTCTGCCCTTTCCCTGCTTGCTCTCTCGTGCTCTCTCTCAAAATAAACACTTAAAAAAATCAATCAATAAAACCATTAGTGCAATATATCTTCCCTTTGTTGGGAAATAGCTGGAGAGCCTCCACATTTCATCCATGGAGGCTGTGAGCAGGTGTGCTCAGGGCCCGTCGCTGTGCTGCACAGCCAGCCTCATGGAGTCTGATCTCACGGAGTTTCTTCTGGTTTCTGTCGTAGGCCATCCGTTTGCAAACGTAATGGACGACTGGCTGAAGACAGCAAGTGAGGATGTTGGAAAAATGATGGCAAGCGAGGAGGAACATAAAAATGATAATTTTATAAACTTGACTCAAGGTGTTCCGTTATAATGACTTTTATCTGGTAGAAATTCTTACAAACCACCTCAAGATGTTTCTAGTATTTAGAAAATGCTAGAAGGAGAACATATAATCTTATTTTTAGCAGATGGCATGAAAACTATTGACGTCTTCCACGTGTTATTTAAAATGTGCTTGCACCTCGCCACCTAGAACCTTCCCTTACCTTGTCACTTAGAAACAGACATGAAAATTATAAAATTTAATACCCTATCTAGTTTTCTAAATAGTAGAAAGAATGGTAAACATCAACTTATAAAAGTACAATGCTAAGGCCCAAACCAAAAATATTCACTTAAACATTTATATAGCATTATAAATGATGCTTTTTTGAACAAAACTAATTTAAAGCAAATTAAGCCACGTATGCCTCTTGTTAAGTGGGAAAAGTAAAAATTTGCCCTTATATTATGCGAATATCATTAAAGATTCTGAAAACAGGGGCGCCTGGGTGGCGCAGTCGGTTAAGCGTCCGACTTCAGCCAGGTCACGATCTCGCGGTCCGTGAGTTTGAGCCCCGCGTCAGGCTCTGGGCTGATGGCTCGGAGCCTGGAGCCTGTTTCCGATTCTGTGTCTCCCTCTCTCTCTGCCCCTCCCCCGTTCATGCTCTGTCTCTCTCTGTCCCAAAAATAAATAAAAAACGTTGAAAAAAAAAATTAAAAAAAAAAAAAAAGATTCTGAAAACAATGAAAGCCAAGTAAAAAATAAAATGATCTAACTTGAGAACACTTCTTACCACGTCCTGTATCACAACATACTTGGACATGTGTCCCAGACCCTCTATATTCAAGTACTAACTGTTCCCACAACTGTGATGGTGTTGGTCAGATTTCCAGCTGTGGTCACAAACAGCGCACGCTAGACACACAAAATACTCAACAACGACTTGCAAAAGCTAAAATCAACATTGAGGCCAGTATCATAAGCGAGGGAAGAACAGTCATACGATTGCGTTTCCTGCTTTAAATCCTTCCCGAGGTCAAGCGACCCAATGTCAGCAAGTGAGGATTCACAAAATGAAGCCCTCTTGGACGACAGGTCTTCCAAAACCCACCCACGCTCTCCTATTTCTAAGGGCTTTCCTCACAGCAGAACCCATTATCTCTTAAACAACTGTCCTTGAGAACAGAAAGCAAAAACAGGAATGATATTCACTAATTTGTCCATTTTCTTCATGCTCCCCCTCAGGATATTCCCTGGCATCCTACGTCCTTAGAACTCGGCTGATGAAAACAGCACTTGCAAAAGAGGTCTGTCGAGTAGGTATAAAAGTATAAAAAGCTCTTAACATGGTTTCCATTGTTTAATTTTCCTCCCACATCCCGAGGCTCGGAAATACTGATACTCTTAAATAATTTATTATAGGATATCGTTATAGTTTCCATAGGTCTGCCATAAGCATCCTTCCTGTCAAACATTTCGTGCAGCCACGCTCCTGTCCAGAAAGTTTATTATCGCAACGAACCCAACTTTCCCTCCCAGATAACACTTAAAGATTCGTTTGTTCAGCTTGAGTCTCTGAAAACGTTCTCTTACGTGATAATCTAGTTTTGTTATTCTTTTTCCACGTAATTGAAGCAAAAACCTACCCCCCAGGCGTGCCAGCACTCTCCACTCTAATTTTTGTTAGTTCTAGTGCTAAAATGCTAAACGAAGTATGCTGGGTGAACCACCTGACGAAGGCTGAACTGGATACGGCAGAGGGCGGCTCAAATCATCTGTGTTTCCCTCAAGTTAATGGAGAAAAAAACTACAGGAAACACGTTCCATGTGGAAGAGAAAACTGAACACGAACCAGCGAAAGATAAGTTCTAGTGTGAGCTGAGGTTACGCTACACACAAATTTAGGTGGGTACTCTCCCCAGGAGCAGTTGTGCCCGGCAAGGGTTTGTCACCCTAGTCATACCTGACATCTCAGGGAGCGCAGCCCCAGGAGCACGTACGTCACGTCACACGAAGTGTGCGTGACTCATCTACAAGCCGCATGGGCACGAGGTGTCTGGGGGGCTGGTACCCAGGCCTGTTTCCGGCCGGCAGTGGCAGTAGACAAGGGGGCACCTCAGTGGGTCAGTCCTTCTGGGGTGGCCCACGCACACCCAATCCCTGACGGTGCACACACGGGTAGGAGACAGGGAAGGATGGACAGGGGCCGGACAATGGTCACAACTCTATGCAGGGCAGAGTCTACAAGGAATTAGCCTCTGAGGTCAGACAGCCCCACTTATGATCTCCCAGGGGGACTCCTCTGTTCTCAGGAACACAGAAGGAAGGAAAGCAGAACATGAATCGTGGCTTCAGTCCCACCTCCCAGCCCCCATTTCTCTAGAGGTAGCTCATAATCAGCAGCCCCCCTTGCTTCCTTCCAGCCACTCTTACAGCCAGCCAGGCACACAAAACAAACGGGTGGGATTTGTAGTTGACTGTCCGCCTCTTTGGGCAGCACAGTCAATACACAGATGGCACTCTCCCCAGCCTCTCTCCAGACTAGATTCCTGAGCCAGCTGCTGGAGAAAACACTGTCGCACCGCCCCTGCACCATTTCAGGGGTGACCTACAGAGATTCCTAAGGGAGGACGCCTCCCCCTGTTCAGAGTTCATCAGAACATGGAGAGGAGGGAATTTGGAAAAGCAGATTCAATGCATCTTTTCTTTTTTAATATCCACCACAGAAAGTAAAGGTTGACAAACTCTTTTTTGGTGAGTGTGTATTTTTTTTATGTTTATTTATTTTTGAGAGAGAGAGCAAGCGCACACAAGTGGGGTAGGGGCAGAGAAAGAGGGAGACAGAGGATCCAGAGCAGGCTCTGCACTGACAGCAGCAATCCCGATGCGGGGCTCGAACTCGCAAACTGTGAGATCATGACCTGAGCCGAAGTCAGATGCTTACCCGACTGAGCCACCCAGGTGCCCTGACAAACTCTTATTAACTAGTTTGTGGGGCTCCCGAGTAAGAGCAAAAGAAAAGCACGGGTTTTAAAAAACACAGGCAAACCCTGACCTAGGTGGAGGCTGACCGCTGAGTTTGGATCTGGTCCCGACCTAATCTTCTCGTTTTCGTCTCTTCTCTTGCCTGCTCGTGCTGTCCTCTGCACTTTTCGCTCTTCCCACCTCGTGTCTCTGCAGGGCAGGCCAGCCCCTGTGCCTCGATGTCCCCCACCTTTCTTCATCTACTGAATTCCCATGACCCTCTGAGGCCCAGCTCAAAACCCTCCTCTTGGGGGAGGCCTTCCGACTCGCTGGGGGAGGGAGGCTCTGCGGCCTGTGCTCCTGAGCTTGCCCACGAATCCACTCCCACATCCTGCACCGTATGAACAGCCATTTCTTCGCATTCGAGTTCCCAGAGGGTCGGAATTCTGTTTCATTACTTTCCCCCGCCACCTGGACTCACACTGGCCTGACACGCTGAGTGTGCTCAAAGTGTCTTTGCTCAGTAAACGGCTGCAGACAGAGTACGTTCAATACCAGTGACTTTGTGAGCCTTTGTGACGTCTCTATAGCATTGTTAATAAACCAAGGCAATCGCTATTCTGCAGTAGAAAGAGAAATCTCTTCTTGTTCTCTTTCCCTCCTTCCTATCTCTCCCCTTCTCCATTCCTCCCTACAACAAGCACTCACTCAGTGACCTACACAGACCGGATTCTGGAGCTACAGGAAGGTGCCAGTAAGAACCAAACCCTGCCCTCAGGGACTCTGATGCCAGCAGGGCAGACAGAGGCATGAGGCAATAAATCACGTGCAAACTGCACCAGAGCCCAGCACGGGGGTCAGTAGCTCAGCTGGGACAAGTCAGGGAAGGCTCCTTGAAGAGGGGACGCCAAACGAGGTACTTGCAATCTGGAATCGCAAGGATAACCCTTATGTGACACAGTGGGGAAATGTCAACCTAATTACATATCCTGGAAAATGTTTTCCTTAGATCAAAGAAAGTTGGCATAAACTTACTACCCATATAGATTACACTCTGGCTCCCAAAAGTTGAAGGTGGTGACATCTGATAATAGCAGACGTTACAAAAGTAAACAGTGAGAAGTAAAAGGAATAGAGACGCCGGGTTTGGCCACGGCTTGTGGAACAAAATGTCTGCCGCGCTCCTTGGTTTAAGAAAATCTTACAAACGTCTAAAATGTGTCCTGTTCTGGGGCGCCTGGGTGGCTCAGTCGGTTAAGCATCCGACTTCGGCTCAGGTCATGATCTCGCACTCCGTGAGTTCGAGCCTCGTGTGGGGCTCTGTGCCCACAGCTCAGAGCCTGGAGCCTGCTTGGGATTCTGTGTCTCCCCCTCTCTCTGCCCTTCCCCCGCTCAGGCTCTGTCTCTTTCTCTCCCTAAAATAAATGAAGATTAAAAAACAAAACGTGTCCTGTTCTTATTCCACGTCACTGGAAGTGGAGAGGAGGGAACAGGCAGAGTGATGTTGAAGACAGTAGCGCCTCAAAAGCCACGATGCACCTCTTTGTGTGAAGAGCCAGGGCAGGTTGGGGGCACCTGGTGGGGAGCGCCGTCTGGACCGGGTGTCAGGGGCGCAGGGACTCACGGCCCTCAGAGCTTTCCTCCCCCACCTGCTGAGGCCCTAGAAGTCACGCCACAGGACCCACCCTTTCCAACGAGGGGAAGCCCCCGAGGGCACCCGCCCCGCCTGGCCCTCCCCTGCGCTCATCCTGAAACACTTCTGGTTCATGGCGTCTCGGGGTCTCCAGCCTCCTCACGAGGGAGCTCCGAGAACAGTCCTCACTTCGAATGAGGAAGGGAGGGCGAAGGGAAATCAACTCGCTCTTTGTTCCAGGGCTCCGTCTTCACCTGCTCTCACCCAGCAGTGAAATTCAGTCGGTCAAAATAACCCTTGCAGCAGAGCACTCCGCCCTGCACTGGAGGAATTCTACACGTCAGGCCGGGAGAAGGGGGGGAGCGCCAGGCGAGGTCTGGAACGGGCCGTACCCGGCCCTCAGAACAGAGCTCTGTGCATTCATTTCTTCAGGGCCCGTTTATGTAGCCCGCAGAGTCTAGGCACTGGGAAGGAAGGAGGAAAGACCACCCCTTCCACATGTTTGCCTAGTGAAATGAGAAAAAAAAAACGTCACGTTTTTCTGTAATTCAGACAAATTTTAGCCTTTCTCGGCCAAGATTGTTTTCCTATTGGCCATATTTCTCTGTAAGTCGACCTGTCAAGAAGCAGGCTGCGGGAACACAGGAGGCCCTCTAAACGGTCAGATCAATTCAGAAGCGCAGGATTCTGCTGCTCGTCTGCGGCCCTGGGGGGCACGCTGGCCGCCCGCACCCTGATCGCCCGCACGAGGCCCTGATGGCGATTCGCGAGGCCAGCTGGAGACGTGCAGGAAGATGGATGGCCTTGGAATTTTCCACTCTCCCGCTGTCTGACTGCGGCCAGCCACCATTACCAAATTAGTGCCACAAAGGGGGGTATTCTCTCCCGGGGCAGGCGGGAAAGATAGATCAGCGACCCACAAGCAAGTGGCTAAAAAGGAAGAAAGAGACAATGAGACCCCGACGCCGTGGCACGTGAACGTCACGGGATTTACAGGTAGTCACACACGGAGCGATCAGAGAGAACTGAAAAGAATCCCTCCTCCCATCCCACCCCCCAAATAAGTTGTTTTCTCTCATTGTTCACCAAATGCCTTCTGCAGTCCCACTCGGCCACGTTTAAAGGCATTAGGGAGGATTTTTATGTGGGGTGCAACGTGCTAAGTTACACATGCGTCTGCACTTCTACATTACGGGCCAGTTAATTTTGATTAGGAAGAACCAGAAATAAGGAACGAGAATTTACCAGACAGCTACGAAGCAGAAAAGCTGGGAGAATTCAGTGAGACGCCAATGCACGCAGGCCCTGATAGGACGCTTGGTAAAGAGCAGCGAGAGTGTCATTACCAACATCCATCGCCTGGAAGATGCACTAGAGAAACTGTCAGAGGCACCATTTTATTGTGTTTCGCTAAGAAAAAGCATTAGCAAACTACGTCAGGCTATCGGCTATGCAATGGATTCCAACTCCAGGAATATAAAATTGTGAAAAAAAGGGGCGCCTGGGTGGCGCAGTCGGTTGGGCGTCCGACTTCAGCCAGGTCATGATCTCGCGGTCCGTGAGTTCGAGCCCCGCGTCGGGCTCTAGGCTGATGGCTCGGAGCCTGGAGCCTGTTTCTGATTCTGTGTCTCCCTCTCTCTCTGACCCTCCCCCGTTCATGCTATGTCTCTCTCTGTCCCAAAAATAAAAATAAAAATAAAAATAAATAAAAATAAAAAAATAAAAAAAATAAAAAAATAAAAAAATAAATTGTGAAAAAAATACACACTTTGGGATTCATGAAACCCGGTATGACCGTGTCTACCTCCATGTTTTGACAGAACATAAGCCACGCTCTGCGTAACTGACACCTAAGTGCAGGACGTCTGCGTCACCACAGCCACATCAGACTCCGAGCTCCCGACCAGCCCCCTGTCTCTCCGAGCTTCTCCCGCTATACAGACTGGACTGCTCTCCTCGACCCCTGGTATCGCCCAAACTCACTCACCCCTTCCAGTTCTCCCCTTCAGCGTCCTCTGAGTCGGCTGTCAGAAAGCAGACAATTGTAAGTCACTCCAAACCCAAACTACAACCTTGCTCTAATGTTACGTTGCTTATGCCAAGCTAATGGCCTTGCCAAATTTGGCTGCACGCGGGAGGTGACTTAATGCACATGTGTTCCCAGCATCTTCTTTCAATCCTGAGTTAAGCAGTGCAATTTCCCTTGGAACGGAATTTAAATTAGTTACTTTAAAGCCCACGTTCACATTTCTTTTTCCACTTACCACACAGCTCTCTCTAATTATCCAAGTGAAAGCACTTAGCAGGATAGTTTGGGTAGAGACGTGACAGATGGATTTCAAACCCAGTGACAAACCGTACAGACAGGTACTGAATGCTCTGGAACCTGAGTTGGCTACTTTTCACAGGGAGCACTGGCCTTGAGACGATCTAACATATAAGGGAATGGAAGAGAGATCTGTAAAGACATACCAAGAAACTATATATGGCAATCAAACAAACACGGGGAAGTTTTCTGCATCACATTTATTACCTTCTATTCCAAAAAGGGGACACTCCCCTAAAACACCAGCCAGAGTCCTTGGTGGTCAAGAGTCCACTGCATTCCTTGACTAGACAAAGATCTGAGAGTGACGTGTTCACTCAGTGATCATTTCTCCATGATGCAAAAACACTCTTCAGATTTTTTTTTGAGAGAGCGAGAGAAAGAGAGAGGGAGAGAGAGGGACAGCATGAGCAGGAGAGAGGGGCCGAGGGAGAGGAAGAGAGAGAATTTTAAGCAGGCTACATGCCCAGCACAGAGCGAGGGGCTCAATCCTACTACCCTGGGATAATGAACTGAGCTGAAATCAAGAGTCAGATGCTCAACTGACTAAGCCACTAAGATGCTCCTTTTCAGATCGTTTAAAAAAATACTTTTTCATGACTATAGAAAAATCATAACTATGCTGGTCTGGTCGTGAAAACTCCCCACTTCCTGTGCACTGTCCTTCATAATGACTGTTCCCGGTATTGCCTCCATGAAGAAAAAAAACACCTGAACTTCCTAACTTGTGAGACTCAACAGTTATACTACTGCTCACCATCACAAATAAAAGAGACAAGTTTTCCTTCTCTTGGGTTGTACACAGATTTAATTAGTTACTTAAATAAAAAAGTGAAACTCCAAGTGATTCTTTCACTCCAGTCTTCTTTTGTTCCCCCAACATCTACATGCAAAATAGAACATATCTGCTAAAGGAATCAGGGTTTGATAATTACAGGAAGCATCACTGAATTTACACATGTGAAGAAGTCTCCAACTTTGAATTCAGAGACAATGAAGAACGTAACAGTCCAAACAAGAATTAATCTGTTTCTGAAAAAACTTTAGTAAGTTATCAATGGGGAGAAAAGAAATGCTGGTTTTAAAGAAAACAATAGAAATGCTCCCAAGAAAAGATTATTATGGGAAAGCCTATTTGGAGGAGAAAAAGAAACCAGAGCATTATCTATAAAAGGTAAGCCTAAAAGAAGTGAGATGCATTTTTTCTCCATTTCCCAATCACCTTGAGAAGTGGAGAAAAAATGAAACCGAAGGAAACAAGGCACAACAAGAAGAGGCTTAAGAGAACAATGAGTTGACAACAAAAAAGTTACAAAGACTCACAGGAGTGAGAATTACTGACGGTCAGTATGTATTTGGATTATCATGAAGAAAAAGAGATTGACAAGAATTGAAAAGACACAATGATGTCACATGGCAGTCTCGTGACCTAGTTCAGCCCAATGAATCAGAAAGCTGATTTTCCCAAGCAAATGAATGAAGCTGAAGTGGCAGCTTAGAGATAAATGGGGAGGGAGCTGGTGATGGGGATCGCTGTCACCATCGTCCTAATCAAACTATGGAGAAGACTGTGATATTAGCTTCAGAGAAGCTCCTGTTAGTGACTAAGGCAAGGCGCCCTCCCGCTCCTAGCACAGCTAGAATTCTGGGCCCAAGAGACACCGAAAGTTGACACGTGCCAACAACAGGTTTTGCAGGATGGTGTAAACACTCCAGGTTTTTTTTTTTTTTCAACGTTTTTTATTTATTTTTGGGACAGAGAGAGACAGAGCATGAACGGGGGAGGGGCAGAGAGAGAGGGAGACACAGAATCGGAAACAGGCTCCAGGCTCCGAGCCATCAGCCCAGAGCCTGACGCGGGGCTCGAACTCACGGACCGCGAGATCGTGACCCGGCTGAAGTCGGACACTTAACCGACTGCGCCACCCAGGCGCCCCAAACACTCCAGGTTTTAACTGGGCTAAAGGAGACACGGCACTGGCTACGCACTGCAGCAGAGAATTGCAAAAACACTTCCTCAAATGGTGAGCCTCAACTCTCCAAATGTCCTCAATGGCACATAGAGTGTCCTGGCCCAAGAAAAGCCTTCGAACACATCCCACTGCCCTTCCTTATTCAGGGGTCAGTGCATACCTAGATGCTGTATCAAGATGAAGGTACTAAAAGTATCTTTAGTTTTCATAAGCCACTGGATTCCAAATGGAAAGGTAGTCATCAGATGGGGCAGGTAGCAATTAGAGGCTGAGCAGAAGGCTGCAAGAATCTAAAACAAAGGAACTCCATAGGCATGTAATCACGAAATCCCCAAAACATCCCAGAAAGTGATAAAAATACATACCTCTGGGTAAAGTGTTGTTATTTCCCCAAAGAGGAAGATAGTTAGACCTCTTTGGTCATAATATAAACTATTATCAGTGTATTCCGGAGAAAGAAATGAGGCAAGATGATATTCTTCTCTTCTTCCACATTTAAATTTATTTACCACATTGGGAACTTACTCACTACGTTGTCTGCACATGGACAGACTGGACTCCAACTATGAGAAATCTTTAAATTAACTAACAATATTTTCCAGGCTATTACTCTGAACAGAATAAGCAAAAGCAGCAAATCTCAAGATAACACGCTTACATATAGGGTTCAAAGCCAAAGAATGAATGGCAGCGGTAACAAAAACTGCTTGTGCTTTCCCAAAGCACATTCTGTGATTAGCTCTTTGTCCGTTCTTCAACCATAGTATTATATATCACAAATGAAGCCCAGAAGTCTAACACCAAGTAAGATTAAAATGTGTTTAGTTGGGGCACCTGGTTGGCTCAGTCAGTTAAGCATCTGACTTCGGCTCAGGTGATGATCTCACGGTTCGTGGGTTCGAGCCCCAGGTCAGGCTCTGCGCTGACAGCTCGGAGCCTGGAGGCTGCTTCGGATTCTGTGTCTCCCTCCCTCTCTCTGCCCCTCCCCTGCTCGTACTCTGTCTCTCTCTTTATTTCTCAAGAATAAAGATTTTTAAAAAATGTTTTTTAAACATTTAAACATTACAAAAACCTTTTTTTAAAAAAAGGTTAAAACGTGTTTAGCAAATTGCACCTTAAAAGCACAATAGAGCTTTAGAAAGACTTTCAATAATGATTTTTGTTGAAATAAAAAAAGCACTTTCTGTTTAACTTTTTGAGCCCAATAATCCTTTTCACCTTGAATAATCAGAAATAAAATAGCTAATGAATGTAAAACTTTTATGTGAAAAGAAACTGACGTGTGCATAACAGGCACCTTTCCACACTAACTCATTGCTGTGATTAAACCACAGATAAGTAGTCAGCGTCCTGAGGGATCAATGGTGTAATAAGGAAAAATACATTTCTCTCTTTCCTCTCCCTGTCATTGGCCCCAGCATAAACGTAGTATAAATATTTATAGTGGTCAAACACTGCTCATCTTTACCAGACAAGTGCTTAAAAAAATGGCGGCTAAAATGCAGTTGGAAAGCCCTTTCCTGGGGTGCCTGGGTGGCTCAGTAGATTAAATGTCTGACTCTTGATTTCGGCTCAGGTCGTGATCTCCCGGTTCGTGGGATCAAGCCCCAGGTCGGGCTCCTCGCTGACAGTTCAGAGCCTGCTTGGGATTCTCTCTGTCCCTCTCTCTCAAAATAAATAAAATAAACAAACAAAAACAAAAACAAATCCTCCCTTCCTGAGTTGCTTGCTACATGGCAATTACATAAATCAAGGACACAGATGGACATGAGACAGACATGGGAGTCAGTGTGGAACCAAGGCCACACGACAAGGTAAAGAAAGCGGAAGATCCTTCCGAGCTCACTTGCCCATCAGGTCATGGCTCTGTGTCACTCTCACATTCCCTCCTTTCTATTCATTTCTGTCACCGTCACCTGTCTTGGAGCTTCATGATTTCTTGCTTGCAATTTTCCAAGGTAGGCTCTCTGCCTGCCCATCCCACGGTCTTTCGTCAATCCACTCTTTAAACTGCCACCAGAAAAGAGAGATATGAGATCTACCCTGTGGCCACAGCATAAAGACAAAATTCTTCAGCAGGACATCAAAGGTCCTCCACAATGTGCCCTTGAACTACCTTTCCACCACACCCAACACTCACTGTGTGTTTCCGTTACACTGGCTTCTTTGCCATTCCTCTGTCGTGCCCTGTACTCAGTTTTATAGCTCTGTCCATATGCTTCCTATGTAAAAACTACTTTGAGGGGTGCCTGGGTGGCTCAGTCAGTTAAGCGTCTGACTTCCCCTCAGGTCATGATCTCAATGTTTGTGGGTGTGAGCCCCACCTTGGGCTCTGTGCTGACAGCTCGGAGCCTGGAGCCTGCTTCGGATTCTGTGTCTCCCTCCCTCTCTGCCCCTCCCTTACTTGCACTCTGTCTCTCAAAAATAAATAAGCATTAAAAATTTTTTTAAATACCTTGATCACTGTCTACGCTGCTCATAATTCTGTTCATCCCTCACGATACAACTGAAATGACACCTCCTTCAGGAAGCTTTCCTACACCCTATGAATTTTACTTCTTTATACTCTCATGGTACTTTATGCACGTGTTAGCTACAGCATTTACCACATTCTACTCCAAAGTGAAGCTAATTATGTAAAAGTGAATCTCTACGGCTACACTGTAAGTGCTGAACACCACACATCACACCTCATAAGCACTTTATGGCATTTATTTGCTTCTATGTCTTTTCTTTTCCAACAAACCATAAATTCCTGAGGTCATGATCTGTATCTCCCTTTAAAAAGTATTTCAAATGGGGGTGCCTGGGTGGCTCAGTCAGTTAAGCATCCAACTTCAGCTCGGGTCATGATCTCACAGTTCACTCTTATCAGCACAGAGCCTGCTTCAGATCCTCTGTCCTCCTCTGTCTCTGTCCCTCTTATGTCCCTCTGCTTATGTGTTCTTCCCCCACCCTCCCCCCCCAAATAAATAAATAAACTTAAAAATGTTTTAAATGAAAACTTAAATACATATTTACATGATATAAATATAACGCTTAATATAAATACATAATACGTAAATGTATAAGCACACGTATACTCTGCTTTTTGAAATTTCACATTACGCCACTTTGCTTTTACAAAAAAACCTATGTTAAAATTAGTGTCTGTTTTCACTAACCAGAAGAAATCTGAAGAAGATCTCCACTTTCACTGAAAAAGGCAAAAAGCGAAAATAGGGGTCAGGTGTTTATTTTTCAGGGAGCCGTTACAAGCCCCCACACCCCACCCGGGCCCCCAGCTGAGACAGCGCCCGCCCATCTCCCATCTCCCTCCCTGGGAGCTCACTACACTCAGCATCCCACCACCAGGATGGGCTGTCTGGGAGCATCTTTCTGTGTGTGTGTGTGTGTTTTTAACATTTATTTTGTGCATTTATTAGCAAGATGTGTCTTAAGATATCAGAAAAGCCCGAGAGGGTGTTTTTTGGCTCAGAGAATGCTCGAATTTTTTTCCATATAAATTAACTATAATTGCTTCTCCGTTTTACACCATTTCGGATTAGTAAAGATTTCATTAAAAAACGCTCTACTTTCAGATAGTGGGGAAAACCAGTATATTATACATGGAAGTATTTATAATGTACATCAAGGTTCCATTTACCTAGTACCCAATGAATAAACAGGATCACCCACACCTTGAGTATTGGTAGAACAAGACAATATCCCTTATGCTCCCGCCCACCTCATTCCTTCCTCATCTTCCGGAAGTAATCGCTATCTTAATTCTGTGTTTCTTATTCCCTTGTTTTTATAAAGTCTTATCCCATATGCATGTATCCCTAAACAACATATTGTTTAGTTTTGCATGCTTTTGGTTTCTTATAAACGGAATCATATCACATTTATTATTTTGCAAATTTTTTGTGTTTGTTTTTGCTTTTTAGCTCAACATTATGTTCGTAAGATTCACATATGTTGATGCATGTAGCTATAGTTCATTCATTTTCACTATCTAAGAGAACCTCTTGCAAATGAGCTCTGGGAGGCACACAGGAGAATGTCCACAGTAACACTGTTAACACAAAACACTGCAAATGACCCAAATGTTCATTATCAGGAGGCTACATAAATAAATCATGGTATTTTCTACACTTGCACCTGCTAATGTGTCTGGCATGTAGTAGGCCCTCCATAAATATTTTTTGGAATAGATAGACTTGAGGAAGAAAATATAAGTGACTTATCATGGCCTCCTCCTCTGAGCCCAGAACATGCTCAGATGCTCAGTAAACATCTGAGACATCCATCCACAAAATGTTGGCCCCTCAGGCTTGCAGTGGACAGATCGGCAGATAAACTGACAACACAGGCCATCTGAGTCGAGACAAGTAAGAGGACAAAATGGCAACTGTGACACATCTGCCTGCAAGAAACTCTACAGAGTGGATTTTCCGAGGGTATTAATTCTGCCTGCTCACTTCTGAGTTCCTATGCACCACTGTGGCTCACAGGCACCCCTCCCCCTGCCACTCCATCTTCTTTGCTAACCCCTCTTCAGATGAGTCTGCTCTGGTACACCTGGGAAGGATTTAGGGATGGGGCAAGAACTGACTTTTGATGTCCCATCGCTGCCCAGCGATATGAAGCTCTCAGTCCCATGATAATTACATTTTGTTAGACAATGATTTGTCTCTCACTGGGTCCCACTTGAACGTCGCGTATCCACTGTAAGGCAGTCAAGCCACCCTGCTTGTCTCTTTTTCATCATATTTGATGTCAGCTCTTCGGCAGAAACAACCCCCTAGAAAAATGATCACCATCCCAGTATGCTATTAGTCTCTTTTGCATTTTACTGAAATAGAAACTAATTCTCAGGATAACACTGATGGTGAAGATTCAGGGAAGACAAATTAGACCAAACCAAATGAGTATGTGTTTATCTGCAGCGTTGGCCAATCACTTTCAAAAGAACTGGGTGCAGAACATAATGAAAAGGCACTGAATCCAAAGGTAAAGAAAAGACTGCCAATGACAGACAAGTTTCCCCATGAAAGTGAGTATTATTCACATAAGTTCACCTCACTTTGACTTGACTTCATCCTTTTATCATGGTCGTAATTCAGACCTGAATATTTAGCTCCCAAAAATGAAAAAGGAAGGAAAGAAGGCAGGCAGGGAAAAAGCCATGATTCTGATGCAGCAGATGTAATAAAAATACAAATAAAGCCCACCCATCATCCTTCCCTTCATTTCTGTTTCCACAACTGAGTCTTCCTCCCTCCCCTTTCCCATCACCCCACCCCCCGCCCTCCGGCTCGCTCTCTCTTCTGTTTCTCTTGCTTCTCTTGGCAAAGACCCTGGGAAAGGATTAAAGCGGCCAGTCCTCACTCCTTAGATTCAACTTTTCTTTGGGCTTTTCCTTTCAAACGTGAACTACCATTGCACCGCAAATAACTAAACTCTTCCTTTTACACTCTGCATCTTTCCCAGGGTTGCTGCATTTCTGATACACGCTTGGGCTAGAGGACGCCCTCTGCTCGCATATACCACTACTATATTTGAGTAGACACAAACCAGACTTCAAGCAAAATGTTTCTGTGCTACCAGTAGAGTCTCCTCCACACACCTCAGCCCAATCCAGCAGCTTCCCTCACCTTTTGTCTACCTCTTCCCAAAGACCCTCACCAGCTTACTCATTAGTTAGCCTGCTTCAAACCAGGAGACCTGGAAAAGCCGTAACTTACCCTCTGCTAATTACTTTCCCTCTCAAGCCTTAGGAAGTAATGATGGAGAGCTTTACTTCAAACTTGATTTCATTCCAAAATGTAGAATTGTGTTTGTGGGTAAGAAGGACAGTATCCTTGCGAGAAAATGCCAGTCTAACGTTAGGGCCCATAACAGCCAAGGTAGGAACTCTGCATGTAATTATTACAGAGACTTTAGGAAGAGAAGGGAAACCAACGTTTTTTTAACAGCTACAGTGAGCCAGGGACCAAATGAGGTGTTTTCACACATTCCCTTATCTCTACAAAAGTTGGGAGGAGTTACTATCACCTTCATTTTGTAGATGAGGAGACAGGCTCAGAGGGGCCTGCCGGTGGTGTCAGATTCCGAATCCAGGTTTTTCTGATCCTCAGGCTCCAAAGCAGGAAAAGTTAAATCCGAAGGCACCTTCAGAGGGCTGAAGGCCACAAAACACCGTTCTGACAGCACACCCCGTGTGATGCACACTGTCTACCAAGCAAGGCCCTCCACGCCCCAGCCCCTGCTTCTTTCCTCACCTCCCCACCCTTTGCCATAAATCGCCCTTCCTCCAGTCGCACAGGACACCGTGAGGCTCCCCGAGTGCCAAGTGCCGTGTTGATGAATGGTTCTGTGCCTTTCCCCAGGCTCCTCCCTTTTTCTGAGATGCCCCTCCCCCTTGCTTCATCCATCTACCTCCTTCTCTGCGATTCAGCTCAAGGGTGGCCGCCTTCAGGGAGCCTTCCTCACCGCTGCCCTGATTTAGATGCTCCTCATACCTCTCCGTAGTACTTATTCTACTGACCACAGCTGCTCCTATATTTGTAGGTTTCTCCTACTAAGCTACAAAGTTACCCTTTTTAACTTTAGCATACAATACAATGCTTGGTCCACCAAGAAAGAAAATGGATGAATGACCAGAAACCACAGGGTAGCACACTGGAATTAAAAACCAGCATGGTGGAGTTCATGCCAGTACTTAAGCAGAAGCCAGACAGTCACCTGCCGGGACCGTAAGGATCGGCTGACAGTACTCGAGGGTCAGGGCTCCATGAGCCCTAACATCCATTCGGGCTCTGATGGTCTGGGGTTGCAGACTGCTGCCGATTGTGGTTTTCTGATGAGGACGAGCCAACATCTCGGAAGTAAGTGAGGCAGGATGGTGAGAGCACAGGTACAGGAGGCAGAAAACCTGGGAAACAGTCCTGACTACAGGCCTGACTTGGCCAGGTGTGACTTTAAGGGAGAGGAGTTTCTCCATTTGTAGAATGAAAGGGGAAGAGGTGAGTGGAGGTGACCAACTAGATGGCCTGTTACCCTATGTCTGAGAAATGTTCCCCGTTTTCCCGCCGTTCACGGTGTTCCCACGCGGCATGCCGATGCCCAAAGCCCTGTGCCTGCGCATCCCACACCTACGCTCCCTATGGTCTCATGGTTCCTCTTCTAAACAATAAGGTATAAGATGCAAAGAAAAAAAATGAGTAAAATCTACCTATTTTATTGACTGCAGTGGACAGGATACTTTTGAAAAAAAAAATAACGAAACGAATGAATGCAGGGAAAATGCGAGTCCAAAGGGAAATCGGTATCAACAGAAATTTTAATCAGCCACATGTCCCGCAGACACTCAGAGTTCATGGATGTAACGCTTGCATGTTTGACTATGAAGCTGACGGTACAAGATATGTAATCATTTGTAATTTTATTGGAAAAGGTATTTGCATCCTCCTTGTTGTAAGGTAGAAGTCCACAGGAAGATGTCCATTAACTAAGGACTGTGATTCACAGGCCTGGTTATTCTTGGCTGTTTGTATTAAAAGCAGAAACTATGGGGGCGCCTGGGTGGCTGAAGAGGCTGACTTCGGCTCAGGTCATGATCTCGCGGTTCATGAGTTCGAGCCCCGCGTCGGGCTCTGTGCTGACAGCTCGGAGCCTGGAACCTGCTTCGGGTTCTGTGCCTCTGTCTCTCTCTGCCCCTCCCCCACTCACACTCTGTCTCTCAAAAATGAATAAATGTTTAAAAAAAAAAAAAAAAAAGCAGTAACCTGGGCGACATGGCAAGTATCTTTTCTCTGCCTGAACATGATCCTGAAATGAAAACCACCTGACAGTGTTGGTGACAGAAGTGAGTAGAAAGACCAGCCAGAAATTAGCTGTGTGACTGGGTTTAGTACTGAATTTATAAAATCGTTACATACTTGGATTACGTAATTTTTTTCATTATATTTTACATCTTTCAGGGAGAGAGAAAGACTTATGTTATATGGCATTGTTACATTTGGAAATTCATAACTTGTCTTGGGACAGATTCCGCCAATGCTAAAGGTCTCCTGTGTGGTATTTAGCCCCTTAAAATGGCAACATAAAAAAACAAACAACAACAACAACAACAACAAAAACCTAACCCCCTTCCCTCCAAAAATCAACTCAGTGTGTTAAAATTCTACCAGATTCCTGAGGGAAGGCACCATTAGGTAAGGTTCAAATGTTCATAGGCGACTGAAAAGAACTGTAGATAATCACAAAATTGTGTTCATTACGTGCTTCTCTTAATTCCCTCTCGGGTGCTACAACAAAGCCGTTTCTCTGATACCCTGCTCAGCAGAGCTGCGCAA
The DNA here is from genome assembly GCF_028018385.1 of Neofelis nebulosa. Taxonomy (NCBI): domain Eukaryota; kingdom Metazoa; phylum Chordata; class Mammalia; order Carnivora; family Felidae; genus Neofelis; species Neofelis nebulosa. The sequence goes on along the minus strand of NC_080796.1, from coordinate 10,729,032 downwards.
GCCCGTGCTTCTCAAATCAGAGTCAACCCTGATTTTCAGAAACCTCATTTTCAAGCCAACTATTTTCTGAAGTTCTCCTCTTCCCCCACATCAGCTGGCTGAGAGAAGATGTCTGGGTTATAATTTCATTTTTAAGGGTTAAGGGAATGAGTCTTTAGAGAATACACTTTGTCTTGCAGCATTTGAGATCCAAATTTCCTTCCCACCCTTTCCCTGGAAGGATCGGCTTGCAGAGGACGCAGAATGAGAACAGAGTTGCGAGTGCTCAAGACGGCTAAGGGAGGAAAAACAGACAAGTCACTAATTTAGCTCTCCAAACTGGACCCTCAAACACACGGAGCATCCTCCTCTCCTACCTGGTGTTTCTGGAAGAGTTTATGTTCAGTAATGGAAAATTTAAACACTGTCATAAAATCCCAATTTTTTTTCCACTGCAGCTCTGAACACCCTCCTGGATATTTAGCCGCGAGGCCTAGCGCTGGGGTTTCACACAGGGCCGTCAGGAGGCCTGGGGGCTGAGAAGAGAGGGGGGCACTGAAGGAGCCGCCTCATGTCTCCTACACCCAGTTTCCCAGGATTCATGTTTATGAGAACATAAGCTCCATGAAAGCAAGGATTTCTGTCCGTTCTGTTCAGCAGCACAGCCCCGTGCTTGGAACGGCCTGGACACGGACAGGTGCTCAGTGAGAACTTTCCCAATAAAGCCGCAAGAGAATGGAGGGACTGCATCTGCCCCAGGCAGGCCCACTCTGGTTGACCTTAACAGCACAGCTCTGAGGAAGGTTCCAGAGGTCCCAGGGCTCGGCTCCCTTGACAGGCTGCGGGCAGCTTGGCTGCAGGGTCGCTCCTGGAACTCCGTGGCCCCCAGCGCCTCCCACAGGGGCCAGCAGCCTCTCTCGCCACACCCCAGCGCTTGACAAAGGAAAGGGTCAGTGGTGGAGAAAGAAAATATGCTTAAAAACCACTGACTTCGGGGTGAGATCCAAAGGCTGCAGGTAACAAATCTCGCTTCTCGCCATGTTTAGCACTCCCCTTGGGACTTCAAGCAAGTGGCTTAATTTCTTCCATTTCCTTTATCATTCATCATGCAGGGCGACTCTACACGAAATGACTAGAGAATCTGATGCTGTCGGAAACATAACTTTACTGATGCCGATTCCAGAACTGTAAAGGGCTAGGTGGCCGCTACACTCCTTCCGAAGTCCGGTGCCTCTGCGACCAAAAACCTTGTGCAGGGCTGTCCGTGGGGTTGTGTTATTCCTGAACATCCTTTCTGACTGAACAAGCCATATGGCTTTCGGTTTACTTGCCAGGCAGCCTGGCCAAGCTCCTATCAACATGTCAACCAGATGAGGTGGGGGGGAAGGAGAAACAGAACGCAGGATGCTGGTTGTGCTGAACAGTAAAGAGAAAACAGGGACCCCAGACCATGGGCCAAGGTTTGACCTCAGCAGCTGCAAAACCAATCGCTTCTGAGTTTCACTGTGTTTCAAGGAACATCCACAGAGGAAAAATCACAGTAGCCCATAATATATGATAACGCCTCTCCTGGGCTTTGGTATGATATTTTAAATACATGACTAAACCCAAAAAGCTACAGTTTCAGATCTTGCCAGAAATTGGGGTTTTACTTGAACTATAAAAGAGTCAAGGGAAGTTCACTGGGCAAGATACAAGGTTCTTCTTTATAAGTTCTTATAAAACTAGAAACCACTGGGGCACCTGGGTGGCTCTGACTTCAGCTCAGGTCATGTATTCATGGTCTGAGTGTTCAAGCCCCACATCAGGCTCTCCGCTCTCAATGCAGAGCCTGGAGCCTGCTTTGGATTCTGTTGTCTCCCTCTCTCTCTTGCTCTCTGCCCCTCCCCTGCTCTCACATGCTCGCTCTCTTTCTCTGAAAAACAAACATTAACTAACACACACACACACACACACACACACACACACACACACACACCCAGGATGAGACTTTGGTCTCCAGTCTAGCATGTGAGGGGTGTAGAAGTCACCACTCCATCCTAACAAGTAACAAGCTAACAAACTGAAAATTCCACAATTCTTCTCAGAACTGTTACACAAGGGAGGTCACAGGCAGACTGCTGCCCCCAAACTGGAGAGACGCACACAGAGAGCCACAGCTTGTGGAAGCGGAACCCTCTGCAGGACCAGGGCTGGGGCAGGAAAACCCGAACTCAGTAGCCAGACTGCTGGGGACTTAGTGTGCACAAGTCAGAGAGTCAAGACATCCAGGGGGACCCAGTCTGAGGGGCCCCCACACTGTTGTGAGTTTTCACCTCCAACAGCTCCATCAGACGTTCACAGTTAATGCCAGAGAAAAACGTTTCTAGCAGAGGGAGGGGAAAAGCAACCACCTTGAGAAACACCACAGAATTCAGTTCTTCACCAGGGCTGACCTTGGGAGAAACTATTTTACCCTAGTCTACCCCCTGGGGTTTCACCTGAGCCTAACTGACCTGGGGGAAGGGAAATACCTGATTCCAGCTCACTTCAGACATCCTGTCCCGCCCAAGAGGGGAAAAAACCGAGAAGCACTGGTAAAGTTTCACAGGACCTAACTAACCACTGCCGATGATTCCCAGTCCCTCAGACATTACCATTATGCTATTAAAGGCCGGTCGACAGCAGTTCTTTGACCCACTACCTCACATCCGCCTTTCAAAAAAAAAGTATAAGGCATACTAAAAGGCAAAAACAGAATCTGAAGACTGAACAAGCGTCAGAACCAGAGTCAGATACGGCAGCAATGCCGGAATTATCAGGCCAGGAATTTAAAAATACTGATTAATACGCTAAAGGCTTTAATGGGGAAAAAAGGAAACAACATGCAAGAATAGGTGGACAGTGTAAGCAGAGGAATGAAAATTCTAAGAAATAATAAAAAATGCTGGAGATGAAAAACAATGTAACAGAAATGAAGAATGTTTTAATGGACTCCTTATTAGACTGGATGCAGTGAGGGGAAAAAACACAATCGCTAAACTTGAGGCTATAACAATAGAAACTTCCAAAATAGAAAACAAAGAGAAAAAAGGCTAGGAAAAAAAAAACCCAAAACAAAACCCAGAGCAGAATTTCCAAGAACTGTGGGGCAACTACATAGGGTGTAACATATGTGTTATCAGACTATCAGAAGAAGAGAAAGGAACAGAAGCAGTATTTGAAGCAATGATCTCAATGACGGCTGAGATTTTCCCCCAAATAAATGTCAGACACCAAACCACAGGTCCAGAAAGATCAGAGAACAGCAAGATCATGATACACGCCAAAAAACTACACCCAGATATACCATATTTAAACTTCAGACAATAAAAGATAAAATACTTCAAAGAAAATCCTCCTATAGAGACACAAGAACAAAAATGACATCTGACTTCTTGGAGGCACTGCTTCAGGAGGTTTTTTTTAAGGTTATTTTTTAAAAGTAGGCTCCAGGCCCAGCATGGAGCCCAATGTGGGTCTTGACCTCAAGACCCTGAGATCAAGACCTGAGCTGAGATCAAGAGTCAGACGCTCAACTGACCACGCCAGCCAGGCACCCTGATTTTCAGGAGCATATTAACTAAGCCTTGATAACCATTTTTTCCTCCTCTCTTCTTCTTCATCACAACTGCTACTTTTCTGAATTATTTTGCTATTTTTAGCACGCAAGCAAAACATACACGGTACATAAAATGTGAAAAACAGAGGTAAAAAAGAAAAACAAACCGCCAAGAGTCGTCTAACCAAAACTAAAATTATGGAATATTTCTTTCCAAGCCTTTTTCTAACCATAGATCTTTTTTTTATAAATCTGTTTTAATCAACAGCAAGTATCATCCTGCCTGCTAATGGTCTAGCCCTTGGAGAGACAGACTTTCAGATAATCCATGGCCTTATTTCCTCCTTATCCTCAACCTCTGCCCTGCCTGAGGTGGGACCCTGCCCTAGGAGCCTGAAACAGTGAGGGTGAGACAGCACCCTCCCCCCAGGTGGAGGGATTAGAGGGACGACCTTCTGCACCTAACACCCCTCCCAGCTCCGGGCATCAACTCACCCTCTTCAGTAGCTGGCTGCTTTAGTTTCTGAGCCTTCCGGGGCGTTTTGCAGTAAATCTGCTGGCTTCTCCCTGATAGCCGCTGGTGTAGACACTTAGGTCTTGCCCGGCTCTACCCTGCTCTGTAGCCATCAGACCTCCAGGGACTTGCCGGCCTCACTGTTGGTGGACGAACATTTCAGCTGACTCCAGACCTCATTGAAAGTGGAATGTGTGTTTCTGTTCCTCATTCTGTCACTGCAGGGTGATCAGGGAGTTCTGAGAGAGGAAAGGCTGCACCATAATTCTTGTTCTTACACGGTATCCTAGCACTGTATGATCTTCATTATTACAGCTTTTTATAGATTTCGCTGTCGAGTAAGGAATATACCAGTTTCAAATATGACTGAATGCCTCTGCAAGTTTTTTTGTTTGTTGGTTTTAAAAATTATGGGGCGCCTGGCTGGCGCAGTCGGTTAAGCGTCCGACTTCAGCCAGGTCACGATCTCGCGGTCCGTGAGTTCGAGCCCCGCGTCGGGCTCTGGGCTGATGGCTCGGAGCCTGGAGCCTGTTTCCGATTCTGTGTCTCCCTCTCTCTCTGCCCCTCCCCCGTTCATGCTCTGTCTCTCTCTGTCCCAAAAATAAAAAAAAATAAAAAAAATAAAAAAGTTGGAAAAAAAAATTTAATAAAAAAATAAATAAAAATAAAAATTATAAACAAGTTACCAGCTCAATGAACTGGAAAGGAAGTTCAATATTCCAAACTCCAAAAATAATTCCAGGCACATAGCTGGTGATGAATACCTGTTGAGCGATTATGAACAATCTGTCTGGGAAAAGTCAATAGCACAGGGCCACTTATGGAAACCTGGGACTGTTCCTGAAAATCGGTTGTACTGTGAATCTGTTTCAGTCTGAGAAGCAAGAAATGTTGACCTGTGACCACATCTGGTGGCTATACCTAGTGCAATGTGTGTTGGGCCAAAAAAACAAAAAAAAACAAAAACCAAACAACAACAAACCAAACCAAAAGAAAACGGAAGCATCTGTAACCCATACTTGGTTCATCTGGAAAGCTTACAACTGGGCTGCTGACTGTGTGACACAAACTTCCTGGGGCCCTTAGATGAGGGCAGGCATAACTCAAAATTTTCTTCTTAATTAAAGCAACAGGGATCAAAGACCTAAACAGAGGGATAATGGCAGAGCATTAAATGCAAAGTAAATGTATCATTCCTTGAATAATTCCATTTGTGACCAATTTACCCAAACAGCCACAGGAGAACTCAGGTTTCAGTGGGATGGCTGGTGTGAGGCAATACACGGGAGAGTGGCATGAATTACGTTTTCCTATTTCCACTGCTTACTCACCACTTCTAAGGAATATTTAATTTTTGAACATCTACCTCATGGCTTACAGGTGCCCCTTAACTTCCCCAAGCCTTGCCTCCTTGACCAGTGTGATACCGTATTAATTCACAGCTCTGGGAAATACATGCAGAAAAGTTCACGGTTCCTGAACCAAGATAAATGAAAATCCAGATCCCGCTACCCCGGTAGCTTGTATGGATAATGTTACTTCTCCCTCAGTGTATGTCCACACTGCTTCAACCTACTCTTCTGTGGGAACGACCTCAGGACACGGCTCTCAGCACTGTGACCCCCTTCAAAATGGCGCCCCTCTCTTACCAGCTCCTGGCCGAGGTTTTCAGTCTCGTCAGGATGAAACCCGCCCCCACTGACACACACAGATCTCCTCAGGCTGAACTGCTTCATTCCCTGACTAACCCTGCAACTTTCTCACTCCCATGGCCATTGCCCATGCTGTGCCTTCTGCCTGAAATGCCTTTTATCAGACAATAGAAACGGTCATGGAGTTCAAGACCCGAACTCCTTTCTTCAGTTAGGACTTCTCGTTGCAACAAAATGATTCAGAATTTGCATTACATTAAAAAAAAAAAAAAAGTGCTATCCAAAGCAGGGGGTGAAAGAAGGTCGAGGCCAAATTAATTTTGTTACCAATAAGTGGGTTTTTTTTTTTTAATTTTTTAAAACGTCGATTTATTTTTGAGAGAGAGAGGGAGACACAGAATCCAAAGCAGGCTCCAGGCTCCGAGCTGTCAGCACAGAGCCCAACATGGGGCCCAAAGTCCTGGACCGAGAGGTCATGACCTGGGCCAAAGTCTGACACCCAACCCACTGGGCCACCCAGGCTCCCCTCCAGTACATGTTTGTTTGTTTTTTTTTTTTTTGGGGACAGAGAGAGACAGAGCATGAACGGGGGAGGGGCAGAGAGACAGGGAGACACAGAATCGGAAACAGGCTCCAGGCTCCGAGCCATCAGCCCAGATCCCGATGCGGGGCTCAAACTCATGGACCGCGAGATCGTGACCTGGCTGAAGTCGGACGCTTAACCGACTGCGCCACCCAGGCGCCCCTCCAGTACATGTTTTTTAAACCACTGTGAGGCAAAGCAGAGAGTATGGACTTCGAAGTCACATACTTGTGGGTTTACATCCTGGCTCTGACGTATTTTAGTCTCATGACCGTGTGCAAGCATTCACCCTTTCTAAAATGGAGTTTTCCATACCAGAAGACGGATATAACACAAATTTCCCATATTCCACTTAATAATTCTGTGCTGCCTACGTCCTTTCCGTGCTGTAAAATAGGACGGCTGGTGGGAGACAGCTCCACAGACTGCTGAGGAAATGTGCCCTCTTCCCATCCCTGATCACGAGAGAAACTGATGATGTTCCGCACCAGGAAACTGGGAGACTTCTGGACTTGAGAGGTTGCTGCTGTGTTCCGTGAAAGCACCCTCCAAAATGTGTGATGCTGACGTTTTTCTCAGTTAATAATGTGTTACCTTGGTAATACTATTTAAACTGAACTTCTTCCAAAAAAAAAATAAAGTGTTTGTGAATTCTCTTTGTTAAGTGAGAACAGGAGGCAAAATATAATAAAAATAACTGTGCTAGATTTTCTGTTTAAATTAAGAAGTTGAGAGCCTTGGATGAATTAAAATTAACATAGGGTCAGTGTGAGAATTCGTCACGAGAATTAATTAAGGACTAGTCAGTAGACGGCACCTAGCAAAAGGCAGCTAGGAGTGAGGTGACCATCTTTAACAATGTAACGAGTACAGCCACGGTGACAATGACGCTGACCCAGAGCTTACGCAGAGCACCCTGCGTCCAGGCCTCAGCCTCTCTCTGCTGCAGGGGGAGAAAAAAAAATTAAAAAAAAAAGCTCTCTGTCTGAACCAGCCGAGTCTCTGAGCCAGGGTACTTGTCTGACCCTGTTTTCTGGGATGAATTTGCCATCCTGTTATAAATCAGTCAGCGGGAACCCAGAAGCAGACTCTGTTCATTTACTTAAGAGCACACAACCCTTCAAAGGGCAAGGGGTTTTGAGGAAATCCCAACTAACTGACGGGGAAAAAGGCCAAGAGTATGGGTTCCTCTGTTGGAGATAAATGGTATCTATCAAATGCACACACAAATCCCTGAATAAACACCCGCAGCATTCCTCTGTGTTGTTTTAAAATTCAGATCCCATTAGGAAAAGAGCGAGGTGACTTACTTTTTGCCACACCACTAAGTCTCTCCTCCGTCACAATCCTATTGGCATTAATGGGAGATTTTATTACCTCTCAAAGTGTGTGTAAAAACGAGTGTCTCTAAAAAGTACACTTTGTTGACGTTTATCATAAGGACTATTAAAACAACACATAAAAATGTCAATGTTTCATCTGAATACCTAGTTGCACCCAAGCTAGCTATTGTCCACTTTCGCTTTACGCCGTCTATTAACAGAACACACACTCTGGTATGATTAGACCGAGTTATTCTTCCTCAGGGAGAAAACCTGTCGCTAGTCTGTGGTGGGCCCTTTGCTGAGCAGATCACTGATCCTTAAAACAATGCCATGAAGTAGGTTCAACGGACCCTACCTTACAGATGAGAAATCGCAGGCTCGGGAAGATTGAGAACTTGTCCAAGGTTACACACTTGCTAAGTGACCGAAAGGACGCTGACCCCAAAGTCCAACTGAAGGCAAGTCGGAAGTGTGCGGTCCTAAGGGCACACAAGCATCACCGACCTGCCTCCTCCGAGACGACCGCCGGTCTTGCAATGCCTCGGGGCGCCTCTGACCCACCCCTCGGTGTAACTGTACCACGTGAGCAGGGGGCACCAATCGCATGCACTCAGACCCCACGGCATCCCTAGAATATTTTAGTAGGACTGTGACAACCAGGCCGTCCTCTTGTCCTCACCTGGATCCCCGAAAGCAGAGGTCAGGGAAGCCAGATTCTGATGCATCAGGATCGCACTACATTTCGACTCCGATACTTGGCCATGAAAACACCGCGGCTGCCGAAGGAAGTCTGGCGGTCGGAAATGTGCTCCTTGAAGCCTCAAGTGAACAGATATGCACGCGGTTCCACCGTAAACTCGGGGTCCGCGGCGAGGGTGTGAAAAGAACCCAAGCTTTGGAATGAGACCCAGCAGAGGACCTTCCCGCTTCCAACCTGGTGATCTCGGGCAAACCAAGTTGATTAAGCTTTCCAAGTTCAATGTCCTCATCTGCAAAATGTGCAGAGGAACGTGCACCGTGGGACGTGCGGGACGCCAGCTATCCGAAGGCCCGTGGCCCCCCTGCTCCTGGGCTCAGGCCGGAACTAGGCTTCAAGGCTCCTCCCCACGCCTGGCCACGTGACTGAGTTCTCTCCAGCTGCACCTGAGCGAGAGCGTTCGCAGCTGCTTCCAGCCGAGGCCCTGAGACTGGGGGCTGGCCCCTCTGTGCTTCCTTTTCTCCTCCTTGGAGAGAGCCGATGAGGACGAGCCCCCGAGGGATGGTAGAGAAACACGAGGGAAGGATTCACCTGGGCCCTCACAGCATGGAGCAGGGCCACTCGCCAACTGGGAACACTCCCAGGCTACCACCACCGGTGAGAAAGAAAAAATATCTCTCTCGAGCCGCTTAATTATTGTCATGTCCCTTTGGTACAGGAGCCTGACGGTGCCTTAACCAACACAGTGTATCGTCAGCCATCACAACGCCGGGCACAAAGTAGACAGTCGGTACATAAATGGGGCACCAGGCTACCGTAGCTCCCACGCTGAGCGCCCCACTGCCCACACAGGCTGGTGGCTCCATGGGCACAGACCCCGCTGCTGCCCTCAGCGACGGAAAGGAAAAGGGGTGAAATGAGGGTGCCTCACCGGAAAGACAAAACTTCCAACTGCAGAGGAAACGCCTTCGGGTGGTTTTCAAAATGCACAGCCTTTGACAAAATAGCCATCATCTCCGCTGCTTTTGCTGGGTTTCTAATCATGTTTCTAAGGCTCCACCAGGAAAGTTTACAGACACAGCACTGGAAGGAATTTCAGGAGGCCCCAGAACTCGGGGCATCTGTGTCGTGCACAGGTGTTCCAATCTACGAATACTTGTTAAACACCAGCTAAGTCCCACGTTGTCTGCTAAACGATGGAGGTGCAGACATTAGCTCCTCCCTCCTACTTCCACAAGACTTTTATCCAAATAAAGTCAGGTGAAAATACTGTGTACATCTGGGAGGGGAAGGAAGAGGGGCAACAGGCACCCTCTTTGTAAGGCCGAGAGAGAGGGAACAAAAATACCAAAGAATCCTATTTATTTTCTCAGTAAGAGCCACATTCCGCCCATCAGCTGCTCATGTAAACAAACACTGTCCAAGGAGCCTGGGACCATCCTAATGCAACTAGCCACGCCTGATAAATCCTTCCCTCAATAACATCCTTTGATCTGCAGGAGGAACTCTACTTATATTAGTGCTTTTTTGGCTCACAGAATTGGCTACAGGCCTGTTTGTTACCAAATCATTCTGCGACTGAGTGCCCAGACACATCAATTTTCAATACTACAGAACTTTCTGGGTGTCAGCTTAACTCAGCTTCAGAATACTTTCCCACATGACAGTCACTCTGTAAAACAGATTCTGGCACCCTCACAAAATTGTCAGGAATACCTGTGCTTATCAGTCAGTTTCAGTCATGTTGCAGACCCACCCCAGGCCCCTCCTCCAGACTCTGGCTTCTGCTAAAGGTATCACTTCCCGGCACACGTCGTCTTCATCGCCCACATCTCTCAAGCTGTGTGTCCCACGGGGAGCGTCCTGGCTGTGACACTCATTTTCTTCAAAACTGGTTTGCGGTGAGCATAAGCCTCTCTTCAAGGGACGTTTTTCAAATTTAACATGACTGTGTTCTGCCCCCAAACCTATTCTTCCCTCACTCCTTCCCATCTCATCGACTCAAACGCTCAGGTCAGAAACCTGACGTGTTAAAACCTTCCTCTTTCTCTCACCCACCACATCCAGTTCATCAGAGTCCAGACGATTCTGTCTCCGGAAAGCACCCTGAGTCTGTTCCCTTCTTTTCGTCCCCCTAGTGCAAGCCAGTCTGTCTTCTGAGCTCCTGTAACAGCCTTGTGCTCAGCCTACACTCTTGACCCCTCAGACCCATTCTCTGCATCGTATCGGAATCATCTTCTCAAAACATGAATTAGATCTGGCCACGCTCATGTTCCAAACCTTTCAACGGCTTTCCGCTGTTTTGGATTAAAATGCAAACTTTTCCAAATGGCCGCTTGGCTGCTTGATCCAGCCCTGCCTGCTACCCAGTGTTCATTCCTGGTCTCTCTCCTCTTCACACACGCTCCCTCAGGCAGCTTACATACCACCTTTGTAGGGAGCCCACCGCTGGTCACAAAATCTAAAATAGTTCCTTTTTTAACATTCTCTCCATTGCATGATAATACTGTCTTTCATTTGCTCCCCCACTTAGCCCATTTCATACCTAGTTCTTTCTTTCTTTTTGACTTGTCATTAATAGCTCTGAAGTCAGGCTCCAGGAAGGCGGGGCTCATACTACTTTTGTAGCATGTGCCTGCCCTCACCCTCAGCCTGTCCACGTATGCTGATTTTCTCCTCACCCAGACCCCGCGTGGTAGGGACCAGTATCACCCTCACTTTGAAGATGAAGAAATCCGATTCAAAGAGAAGTTACACATGCCCTCCAGGTCAAGCAGCCAGGGAGAAGCGGAAGCACGCAGGAGCCCAGGAAGTCATGCCCCCGAGCCTGTGTCCCTCGTCACCGCACCATTTATGCCCACTCAAACAGGCCTGGTTCACGGTAGGAGCTCAATGACCAGTGCAGTAAACTTCTCTAAGTCTGGACATCCAGAGACACTTGGTATCTTTATACGTTCCTTTACCCACTCCTTGTTCTATCATTTATGTTCATATGCAGTCACCCTGATTTATAATTTCTATTATAGTTTATATTCCAGCTCCTCCATTTTTTAAAACACATATACAGTGTACACATATGTAGAGAAAGAGAGAGTGTGCATGTGAACAGTGAAGGGCCAGAGGGAGAGAGAGAAAGACAGAATCCCGAGCAGGCTCCACACTCAGCCCAGGGCCCGACGTGGGGCTCGATCCCACAACGTGGGGATCATGAGCCAAAACCACGGGCGGACACTCAACCGACTGAGCCATGCAGGCACCGCCACCCTCCATCCTCATGTCTCTCGTGGTGCCCAGCATAATGGTGGGTGCTCTGAAGGTTGGCCTAAGGATGCTGGCATTTAAAGGTTAGTAGAAATTAACAAGAATCACAATAAACCAGAAGTCGGCTAAGTGTTCCTGTGAAAAACAAGTACAACAGTCGCCATTTATCACTGTAGTCACTTAGAGTTAATTCGGTCCTACAGGAAACCCTTCTGGGGTTCTAAACTTAAATTTTACAGAGCCTGGCTTTCTACCCTGTGAGTGAGCAGGGATGGTCTTTATTAGCAAAACTTAAGTGGGGGGTGGGGGGGGAGAGAGGAGGAGAGGGAGAACTCTTCCCAAAGCTTTCCTGTGGTCTGTCCTGAATCCTCCAGTGCAGGCAGGAAGCATCCTAGTTGGCGAGCCCCTGTGAGGGGTCAGGACGGTGGGCTGCTCCCGGCCCCACCCCTGCCCAGGGTCCCCGTATCCTCTCCATCCTGGAGCTTCCCTCCACCTCCACCAACCCACATGGTGCTCAGGGCTGAAGAGTCTTTGCCCATATTAATACAGACCTCCTTTCCCGGGAAACACTTGGGAAGGGGACTAAAACTTCAGGGCAGTACAGCCTCGCCTCAAATATCCATCGTCTCACAGTGGGCGTGTACCTTCTAAGGTACGTGGGCGGAAACTGTCTTTAGTGAAGAGAATAAACTCAGCTTCATAGAGAAGCACATCAGATGACCGGAAGTCTGTCGTTCAATCCTTCTCTCTAACCGCCACCGCACTACCAGACAGAAACTTCTGGAAGGCAGGAGCAGTCGATTCATGGAGTCGACTCACGGAGACTTGTGAATCTGTTCCAGAGTAAAATAGTGGGAGGGGGGCGGGGAACAGGGCACTCTACCCCGTCTACAGGCTTCTGCTGACAAAAGATGTGAGGAAGCTCCAGCCCCCACTATCTCGGAATGCGACCCAGCAGTAGGGTCACTGCGGAGGTGAGTCACAATGAGGTCATGCTGGAGCATGGGGCCCATACGCCAGTGGGACTGGTGATCCTTGGAAGAAGGACGTGTGAGGAGAGACACAGAACTCCACGGGAAGGTGGAGGCAGAGATCGGAGTGACACATCTATGCAGCAAGAGACAGCGAGGATGGCCTGCTGTCACCTGTACCGAGAGAGGGGACCAGAGCAGACTCTCCCCAAACCCTCACATGGGGCTCACTCTGCTGACACCCTGATAAGTTTTTGTTGTTTTCGGCTGCATGGTTTGTGGCACTTCGTGATGGCAACGCTGGGAAACTAATAGTGTCCGAATTCAGATTTCTAAGAAAACCTATGTCGGTCCAACAACATGTCTGTGGGCTGGATCCAAGCCCCGGCAGCCAGGCCGCCTCGAATTTCAGTGATCACTCTCCAAGGGCTAGTGAGCACTTTTGCTGAAAAACAAAAATGCTGTTAACAAACTTTTTTTTTTTTGGTAAAAGCAATGCAATGTGTCATATGTTACACGTTCACACACACACAAAGAGCAGAATTACCTTCTAGCACCTGGAGGTGAGAAGCATGGGTGCTAGTCAGACTGCCTGGGTTCGTATGCTAGCCCTGCCCCTCATTAGCTATGGGGTCTGAGCACTCTGGGCCTCAGTTTCCTCCTCAGAAGTGGGAATGACTCCCTGCTTCACAGGTGAGCACACGGCATGCTGGGAAGCCATGAGAATTACACAGAGCAGCGAGGACTCCACGATCCAAGCCACGCGGTCTCTACCACCGCACATTATTATTCGATTTATTGTGAACTCATCTAGGACCAGGCTTAGGGCTTGGTCATTCTCACCCGGTTCACCTTGTTTGCACGTGACAGGTGGTCAGACACAACTGGGGAGGGAAGGCAGCACTTACTTCATCTAACTCCTGTAACCGTGAACTTCCCCACGGCAAAACCCAAGTCTTGAATCATCCATGGCGCCCAGTTGAAAGGTTATGCTCAGAGTAAATGGAAGTCTTTCCACTGGAGGGAGGTCTGCGGCTGTACTGTTCCACCCAGCGGGTACGGGAGCGGGAATTATAATGCTTCATTCCAAGTTCAGGGTCTGGATCTGCGTTTGCCTGTTTCTTTTCTGCTTATCATACAGACATGACAGGTAGAGCAAATCAGGCTGATACACCCTCACCGAGGAGTCTGAGAAAACCTATTAACCCAAGGCAGAGGAAATAATATCAAGCACATGACAAATGCAGCAGTCAGTAATTTTGCAATAACCAGCAAATGCTGAGAAATGCACTTAGTCTCTGTGGCTGCCTGATGCTGACTGGAGAGAGGCTCAGAGTACAGAAAACAAGATCCTAGTCCGAACTGCGTGATATGCAAGCTTCCCACTGGGTAGTGCCCACCGCCCACTGGCCTGCTGGCATTATCTTGACAAAGCCCATGATACGTCAGCCAGCTATTCTGTCAATAAAGTTTTATTGATGCTCAGCCCTGACCATTCACTTACATACTGCCTATGGCTGCTTTTGTGCTCAAGTACAGAGTAGAACTGTGGTAACAAAGACCACAAAGAAAGCCCAAAAAGCCTAAAGTATTTACTGTGTGGTCCTTCACAAAAAAGACTCTGAACCCCTAATCCGAACCATCCCACTGTGATTATATGAAAAATCAAGCTCTGAGGGAACAGAAACCTTGTTTGTCTGGCTCAGTCCTCTGTCTCTGATGCCTAGAAGACCTGATTTACAAAGGTGCTCAAAAACCCTTAAGTACAGAGTGAGTACATAGCCAAATAAATGTGGAATTTCTACAACAGGTCATACCAACAGCATCCACGGTGCTAGAAGATGCCCACTGGGCTGGGCCAGTGCCCATAAGCTCTGCCCTCTCTCTCTGAGAGGTCCAACCAGAAGTACCTAGGTCCTGCCACCAGATGTCCCTTGGTTGACTAACGAGGAGGCATCTGTGAGCACCAGCTTGGACAAACGAGTGGGACACAGTCATTACAAGAATTCAGTCATGCTGATGTGTCAGGGCAGATTAAACCTAACTACAAAGAACCTTTCCGAGTCCCTTTTGTCTCTACATAATCGTTTACGTTAGAAACGTCTGAAGGGAGTAAACACGGGCTAAACAGTACACACTTCAGGTTTCCCTTACACACATGAACTCCAAACAGCTGCCAGAAGGCAAACATATATAAACACAAATGCTCCAGGTACTGAGCAAACAAAAAGATTTTCAGATCTGAAAGAAAAGGCCTGATCTATCCTGCCATAACAAAAGCAAAGAAAGAAACAGAGAAGCCAGACGTTTCTGAGAAAGATCCTTCAGTGTTAATATTAAAAGCATGTGCAAGTTCTGGCTCCAGTAAAATTGTTTACGGTTAGATTTATAGTAAGAAAGGGTCCTTTAACTTGGAAACTGATCACATAGAATGTGCTGCATAAAGAAAGAATTCACTATTATTTTTCTCTATTTTTTTCTGCTCACTCGAAGAACTATTGCTTCCATACATGTCTTCAAGACAGGCATGAGCAGGACCCTCTCCCAGTCTGCCCTCCGGTCTGCTCTGGGAATATCCATGGTCACTGGCAGGTTTGTAGAGCTGTGACTCTCCCACAGAATCCAGGCATAATCTCCCAGGAGGTTTTTTTGGATAATGCTGAAGTACCATCTTTAAAGGCAGTAGGGGGTTTAATTACACTTATGATAAGATCTCATTTAGATTTAAATAAAAGAGGCATTTATGGTCTCGGTTTCTGACAAAACATGAAAAAAATCAAAATGCCGGTCTGAAGGCTGACCTAATCTAACAGTAAAAAGTTCAATACTGTATCAAAGAGATCCCAATATAACAAGTTTTCTTTAATTAATTCCCTCTTAAACCCACTTAATTCATACTTAATTCATATCCCCCATAACAAAAACTCCAGGTACTAGGAAAAACGTGCATGGTCCATATAAACTGCTTATGCCATATTAAGAGAGTTCATTTATTCCACAGGATGAGCAAAACGAAATCAGACAAGGACTGACTCCGTGGACCTGATGTGAAGCGTGTTGCACTCCATTTAGAGAGGATTTCCCTATTGCTCTTGTAGTCACACCGTAAGACGTGGTTGAGCATTTCCTAAAAGACTCTCCAAGGCCCTGCGTCTCTGTGTGGCAGTAGATGATGTACCAACTTGACCTTGCTCCCCCGCTCCAGCTGAGAGCATCTGACACTGAAGGTCTCACAGACACAGTGTGTCCCACTTCCTCGCCTTATCTTATTTTGCCACAGCCTTCAGGATATTGTTTTCAATTGTAACTTTTCGGACCCTTTCACCCTTGAGGGACAGTGTGCCTATATTAGGATGGACATAAATGCATTTTCATCAAAAGGAAACAAAATAAGAAAAGAGAGTTAATGGCTAATTACAGCAGATTCATTGCTTTTCTATGAGAACCAGACAGGCCCTTCACAGTACTGCGATCCAAGAATAAAATGACAACCACCTTTTCACAACCAGCTAAGAAACACGTTGGATGAGATCAGATGTCCAGCATAGATGGGCCACGGGGCCCCCTGACCAGATGCCCACAGCAGATTTTTTAATGGTTTGACTTTTGTTCTTAAACTATATGTCCGGCTTTCCCCTTATTTGTTTCAAACCCTCTGTGTGGGAGTGTTAATAAAATCTAACATCTGTAAGTCTCTCATATTGGTATGATGGATCCCTGCTTAAGTTTTCTTCTTTGTTCTAGTTCTCAATGATGGGATCTCAACAATCTCCCAAAAGTTTCCAAAGATGAAGGAAATGATGTAAAAGCCCCCACTGAAACCACAAACAAAAAGCCAAAACATGTGAAGACTAAGTCTCCAAATACAAACCATGATGGGATAGTTTGGGTTCGGAGGAATCAGAAACCAGTACATAAAAGGTGCCTGGGTGGCTCAGTCGATTGGGCGTCTGACTTGGACTTTGGCTCAGGTCATGATCTCAAGGCTCATGAGTTTGAGCCCCGTGTCGGGCTCTGTGCTGACAGCTTGGAGCCTGGAGCCTGCTTTGGATTCTGTGTCTCCGTCTCTCTCTGGCCCTCTCCTGCTCGTGCTCGCTCTCTCGCTCTCTCTCTCTCTCAAAACTAAGTAAACATTAAAAACAATTTTTTCTAAGTACGTAAAATGTATTGCTGCTGGTGAGAAGGGCCAGCAGAAATAAAGAACAGAATGAAAGAATAAGGTATATTTCAGCTTAAAACGAATCATATTCTAGTTCAACCGGAAGGCAGTATTTCCAAAACCCAAATGTGTATGCTTGTGAATGGACTCGACCAACCCTACTCTTATCCCAGGATCTTTCATAGTGGACAAAGCTGTTTCCTGTTTCTAAAAGAAAAATTACATAATCAGGAGCAAACTCCACCAGCTTCACAAAAACCTACCACGAAGCCATTTGCACCTTGTGCCCTGTTAAGTGTCTCCCCTTCCTGTGCAAGGTGTGTGCACCCCCTGTGCTCTGGGCCCCACCTGCACCTCCCCCAGGACAGGGCTTCTCAAACAAGCGAGCATCAGAATCACCTGGAGGGCTTGTTAAATGTACTCTGGCCCAAATCCAGAGTTTCTGATTCAGGAGATCTGAGGAGGGTATTGATGATTTACTTTTCTAATGAATTTCCAGATACTGCTGATCCCAGACCAAACTTGGAGAAACACTATTCTAAGAACTGCTACACTGATTTCTCTCTTTTATCCCAGATTCTTTTTTTTTTTTAAGTTTATTTATTTATTTTGCAGGAGACAGAGCGTACAAGCAGAGGAGGGCAGAGAGAGGGAGGAAGAGAGAGAGAATCCCAAGCAGGCTCTGTGCTGTCATGACCTAAGCTGAGATCAAGAGTCAGACACTTAACTGACTGAGCCACCCAGGAGCTCAAATCTCTCTCATCTTAAAAAATACAGCAAAAATTGGGGGACCCGGG
The DNA here is from genome assembly GCF_028018385.1 of Neofelis nebulosa. Classification (NCBI taxonomy): domain Eukaryota; kingdom Metazoa; phylum Chordata; class Mammalia; order Carnivora; family Felidae; genus Neofelis; species Neofelis nebulosa. The sequence continues at coordinate 10,711,514 of NC_080796.1, read as the reverse complement.
TGGCCCAGTCAGTTAAGCATCTGACTTTGGCTCAGGTTATGATCTCGTGATTTGTTGAGTTCGAGCCCCCTGTCCAGCTCTATGCTGACAGCTCAGATTCTGTGTCTCCATCTCTCTCTGTCTGCCCCTCCCTGGCTCATGCTCTCTCTCTCTCTCTCTCTCTCTCTCTCTCTCTCTCAAAGAAGAAAATAAAAATAAATATTAAAAAAAAATTTTTAAATACAGCAAAAATTTCCTTTGACCTCATCGGGACTGGACGAAGTATATTCCTCTCTTCTTTACATACACAAATTATTAAAAGAATGTTCTCCAGGGGCGCCTGGGTGGCTCAGTCGGTTGAGCGTCCGACTTCGGCTCAGGTCACGATCTCACAGCCCGTGAGTTCGAGCCCCGCGTCAGGCTCTGTGCTGACAGCTCCGAGGCTGGAGCCTGCTTCTGCTTCTGTCTCCCTCTCTCTCTGCCCCTAACCCACTCGCATTCTGTCTCTGTCTCTCTCAAAAATAAAGAAACATTAAAAAAATTTTAAAGCAAAACGAGAATGAAAAAAAAGAAAAAGAATGTTCTCCACACACCACTTTCCTCCTTGCTGCTCTGCAACCTGATGTCTGCCCTCTCAAGGCCACTGCACACACCTGCGGGGTCCAATGGATACTTCAGCCCTGATCTTACTCACTCTGCTGTACCTGGCATTGCTCACCTGCCCAAATGGCATCCCTCCTCCCCAGGGTTTTGTAACATCTATCATGAGTCTCCTGCCACCTCTCTCCCTGTCCCTTTTTGGCTTCCTTTTTAGGAAAGCCTACTTTCACCATCCCCTTAAGATTGATAACCCTTCGGGCCCTGTCCCAGGTCTCTTCTTTTAGGGAAAAGACCTAAAAGGTCTTTTAGGGGAAAGACCTGTTTTGCCCGAGGATGCTCATCTGTGCCTGTATCTCAGCCCGATCCACATCCCGATGACCTCAACTCTAGACCTCTCTCCTAAACTTGCGTCCTAAGCAATTCAATCTGTCCAAAGGACACCTCGAGGACATCAACGCCTACAAGCAAACCCATTATCTTCTACCTCAGTCGTGTTCTCCCTCCTTCATTTTCTGCCTAACGAAATGGCTCCCCCAACTACTCAGTCATGTAAAGTGTGTCTTTCAGGACTTAAGGACAAGCATGTCCTCATGTCTCATGCCCCATCTCAGTCTGTCCAATCTACCTCCTAAGTGGATCTTAAATCTGTCCCTTTGTTCCCATCTCTATGACCTCTGCCCCAACTTAGGTCAACATCAACTCATCTGGATGGGTGTGATGTTCACCGTTCAGGACTCCTGACTTCTAGCTCCCCTTCCTAATCTCCATATTGCAGAGACAGTAACCTTTGAATCACACCTGACGATCCTCTTTCCAAAATTACTCAGTGGCTGAAATAAAGTTTTTACAACTTCTGCATGGCATTCAGAGCCTTCGATGTTTGCATCTTCCCTATCTCTCTAACCTCATTTCTAGTCACCCCTTCCTATTTTGAGCTCTAGCAGTACCAAACTATGTAATTACGCTTCTGGACATGTCACATTTTCTCACATCTAACACCTTCTGTGTATCCTATTCCCCCTGCCCGGAAGACTACCCATAAAACCCCTGCACCAGCATTCTCTTCTTTCCAAAACCTTCCCCAGTCCGCTCGGATTTAGGTCCCTTCCGTTTCCACTCCACCTGGAACCTGCCTCCATTAAAGCAATCATCTGGGGGCGCCTGGGTAGCTCAGTCGGTTAAGTGTCTGACCCGTGATCTCAGCTCAGGTCTTGATCTCAGGGTCGTGAGTTCAAACCCCACTCTGGGCTCCATGCTGGGCTTGAATCCAACTTAAAAAAAAAAAAAAAAAAAAAAGCAATCATCTGCTCATAAGCCTATCACTGCACTAGACTGTAAGGTTCTCGTAAGTAAGTCTTTGAATCGCCAATGCTGAGAATACATGGCTCAAAATATGAGTCCCACTAAAAATAATTTTTAAATAACATCTCAGCGACTGAACAAGGGAACACACACGTTTTAGGGTTACCTGAAATACTAAGTTTCAGACGGCCAATGTCATATATGTATTTCCCTTCAATTAGAACATGTTAAATCCCTTGTTCATGTCACCTCCTCCAGGAATTGGAGGAGACACAGACATTAGATTTGGGGATGCTTAGGAATCTGTTAAAATTGTTTTTGAAGAAGTTTTCTGGTTACAACAATTTTCTCCTCTAGTCACTAGAAGAATGAGGGGAGCTGAGGGAAGCTGGAATTTGGGAATTTTCCCTTCTCTGTAAGTACCTGAGTTTGTTTTTCTGACGTTTTAATCAAAGACAGTCACCTCAGAATACATGTGTGCTACATAAAGCTGCACTGTCTCCCCACAGCTGAGCCCAGCTTTTCATACCACTTACACAGCCCCTTAGAGAACCCTCCCTGCTCTTATTACAATACCATAAACAAAATTATATGAAATATTTTTTAATGTTTATTTTATTTTTGAGAGAGAGAGTGTGTGAGCAGGGAAGGGGCAGAGAGAGAGGGAGACACAGAATCCGAGGCAGGCTCCCGGCTCCGAGCTGTCCGCACAGAGCCCGACACGGGGCTTGAACTCACGAATCGCGAGATCATGACCTGAGCTGAAGTCGGACACTTAACCGACTGAGTCACCCAGGTGCCCCAAAATTATATGAAATCTTAAAGCCAGTAGTAAATGTCTCAATTAGCTGACCGAAACAGGTAGCATTTGGGCATTTTCAGGGTCTTTGGTAAAGGCTTTCCTGCTCCTGAACAGCCCGTCCTGCACAGACACCATAAGAGAAGAACACAACTTCGTTTCTTCACTCCCAGTCCCTCCGGTGCAAAGATACCCCACCCACACCCAAGGTGGCAAAGCCTCCTCATCGAGGGGCGCGTGCTAAGTGCCACACAGCAGGCTGTCCGTGGCCTTCACTGAGCTTAAGTCAGTCTCGCCTCACAGATAATTTAAAGACAACCAGTTCGGACGGAC